>NW_025355206.1:0-8373 GCF_016433145.1 Gracilinanus agilis | reverse complement strand
ATATGTAACATATTTATAATATATATGGATAGATAGATAGATGAAATCCTCACAAAAGACAGCAGTGACTCAAGAAAATTTTTGAAATTTTGTGTTAGAAATAAAGTTTTCCTTTACTTCTTAAGCCTTATTTTTTTATAACCTTTATGATAATCACCACCTGTTCCATATATGTTGAAGGCATGATCTTATATAATAAATACCACATTGCCTCTTTTCAAATATATTCACAGCTAATTTGATGCTTTCTTATATCCAAAATAAAAATAAATGTTGAGTTATCAGGGCTGTTCATGAGAATATATCAGTGAGAAATTGCATGAGTTTGGGGTTTTTTGGACCCATCTAAAATTAATAACAAGGGAGACAGCTGGGTAGCTCAGTGGATTGAGAGTCAGGCCTAGAGATGGGAGGTCCTAGGTTCAAATCTGGCCTCGGCCACTTCCTACCTGTGTGACCCTGGGCAAGTCACTTGACCCCCATTGCCTAGCCCTTACCACTCTTCTGCCTTGGAGCCAGTACTGTGTATTGGCTCCAAGACAGAAGGTAAGGGTTTTAAAAAAAAATTTAAAAATTTATAACAAGACTGTAGAGAAGAGAGCAAAGAAGAAAACTGTAAACCTAGCATCACTGAGGATAACAAGAGTCCTTAGTAAAAGAAGCAGTATCCAGAATGGGAAGGTAATAGTCCCACTATACTCTACTGAGTATAAGGGAACCATATCTGAAGTACTGGTTTCTGTTCTGGACATGACACTTTCTGAAAGAAATCAACAAATTAGAACCTAGCCAAAAACCATCAACCAGGAAGGCTTCAAAGTCATTTTGTAGAAGATCAGTTGAAGCCTTGTATAGCCAATAATAGTGACCTCTTTGCCATTGATCTTACATCCCCAGCTCTGGAATATAAGCAAGGGTTGGATGGAGCCAGCTCAGATAGGTTCTGGAGAGCCACTGGTTTTATTTTCAGTGTGATCAATTAGAAGTTGGAAAATGGCACAAAATAAAGCTTGATTTATTGTTTTGTTTATTGACTAGACTTAAAAAGTGAAGAAGAAATATTAATAAAGTAGATTAAGTTTAAAAGAATGCTGTGAATACATTTTGGGGGAAGGAGCTAGTTGTTAAACATTTACCAGTGCACCTCTGGATATAAACATCTGTGCCCCCAGACACACTCTTTTCTCATATGGAGAATACAAGTGGTAATGTTCCACTCAGATGCCACAGGCATAATCTGATCCTCTTCCTTGCTTACAAACTTGGAATAGATATGTAGGGAAAGCATTAGAAACCAGACTCCCACATACAAGCCTCTGGCCTCATTTCAATCCTGGGTGGGCTAATCTCTGTCCCTGCCTCTATTTTTCTCAATTATATAATCATTATGGGAGTTCCAGGCTTCTAGATCCTTTCTCTCTCTCTTGCTCCTGTACACAGAGTCTACATACATAACATACATTTATTAAGTGTGCTGCAGCCACCTCATACCAACTCATAAAAGCTAACTGTTCAATTTTCAGTAGAAGCTTTTATACTGCCAAAATAGACAAGCAGCAAGAATTAGGGCAAAATGTGCCATGCATGTGTTCTAGGTTTGTTTGGGATTTTTTTCAGAGAGCTGATTTTTAAACAATTCCCATCACACCCCCAGACAGATCCCTCCCAACTCACTCTAGGCTAAGGGCGCTTCACCCGAGATCTGCAAACTTTTAAAAAAGTGTGGTGATAACTGTGTTTCAATATACATCATCTATTGGTAAATGGGTCATGTTTCAAGTCTCTCCTGGGTTTGAATAGCCACCAGCTCAGACACTTCATCTGGAAAGGTAGATTAGAACTTGACTAAGATGAGGGACAGGAGAGTTGAATGTCATTTCCTTTTCCCTACTCTATAATCAGTCAGTGCTTCTAGATCAGGTATTCTCTCTGTAAAACTCAGAGACTACTGCCTCCCTTTTCATTGCTCTATTTCATGCTTTTGTGTCTCTCATGAATATTGTAAAATTCTTTGTTGTGTATCCAACCACCCTGGCTATCTTGTGATCCACCTTGCCACTGCTCTTCTTCTCCATACCTGAAACCAGATTCTCCTGTCCATACTGCCAGAAAAATGTCCCCAGACCCAGAAAGAGTTCATCCACTCATGATCCAAAAGTAGCAGGGCTATAGGTATGGGCATCTAGTTGATACAGTTGATAGGGACGTTGGAGTCAAGAAGACCTGAGTTCAAATCTCATTTCTGCCACATACTAGTTGAATGACCTTAGGTAACTCAATGCCTCTGAACCTCAGATTCTTCATCTATAAAATGAGGGGGATGGACATAATCAATCTCAAGTTTCTCTTCTACTCTAGACACTAAAAGATGCTAATACCTGTACTATTCCATTCACACAGCTACCTCAAGAAAACGACTATAGAAATGTTAGATGTTGATAATAAGGGAAGGAACCTGCATCTTGTTTTGCATGAAAGAACAAGGTCTTAGGGAAGGGCACATCTCAGAGCCCCAAAATACCACCCTGGCCGTCTGCCAACCACATTCCAGTCCTCAGAATCACTTTCTTTCTGGTGGTTGAATCACTAACTCCTGTCCTGAGATCTTACCTCATTTATGCTGATGGCAATTGTGGACACTGGAGGTGTGTTCTGAATGATCTGCTGGAGGACGCTGACATAGGTCTGGATTTCCAAAAGATTCTGTTGGAGGAATAGAAGTATTTCCATTGAAACTTAGTATAGCTAAGGTTTTCCTTCTAAGAATATGTATGGTAATGTGGTGAGAGAGGACCCTAAATCTTTTCATCTGTGAGTATTTTCCTGCTGTTTACTTCTCAGAGAAAGTTTAGATTTTCTGTGAAGTCATAGGTCAGTCCATTCTCATTTCCCTGGATTTATATTATTCTGAATTCTCTTTTCTGGCTTTAAAGATTAGGCATGGAAAATTTCTAATCTCAGGTCATTTTTTTTCCACATGAATAGCACAATTCCTGCTTCCTGATGCTCAAGAAATTCAAACAAGTTATAATATTGACCTAAGTCATTCATAACCATATAAGTTAATTTGTTGCACCCTCCCCTAAAAATAAAAAGCACATAATTCATTCCAAAATCCAATAAAAAAGAATTGTGGGTTATTGATTATTTTGTGTTGTCTATGTCTCTATTTTTCCTTCACTGGTATGGAAAATTGGGAATTTAACTATAAGAGAGCCAGACTTCATTGTCGTGGTAGATAAAGTTCTCATGGTTCTAGGATATAGTCGCAGCAATTTGGCAGTAATAATGGAAGTCATGTGGTATGGTGTTAAAAACTCTGATTCTGGAGTCAGAAAACTGGGTTCACTCAATGAACTGATGCAGAGTGAAATAAGCAGAACCAGGACAACACTGTACACAGAAAGTAGAACATTGTGGAAAATTCCAATGTAATAGATCTTGCTGCTAGTAACAATGCAACAAGCCAGGACATTCCTGAAGGACTTATGTAAAAGAATAATATCCACATTAAGAGAAAGAACTACGGGAGTAGATATGCAAAAGTAAAACATATGACATCACTTATCACACACACACACACACACACACACACACACACACACACACATATATATGGGCATGTGATTTGGGGCTTAGTCTTTAAAAAATTGCTCTATGGCAAAAATAAATAATATGGAAATAGGTATCAAGTTAACATTTATACAACCCAGTGAAATTGCTTGTCAGCTCTGGGAGGTGAGAGAAAAGAGGGGAGGAAAAGAAAATTAATCACGTAAACATGGAAAAATATTTAAAAATTTAAATTTAAAAAAAACCTGGGTTCAAATCCTACCTTAGCCATTTACTACATATATGACCTTGAAGAAGTCATTCAGGGCCTCGGTTTCCTCTATGTAAGGAAATTATATAAGATATAAGGAAATATAAGATATAAGAAATAAGGAAAAGATTATAAGATGTAAGGAAAACATTGAACCTCTAAGGTTTCTTCTAGCTCTAAATTTATCCTATAATGCTCTATCAAGGGAAAGATTCATTGTTCTGAGATGCTATTATATGGAAAAAGTAGTACCTAGTGAATGTGCAAGAAAAGTACAGACTATCAGGCATGCTATTAGAGGAATGCCCAAATACCATCTGCAGTAGCCTATCCAGCCTTGTGAATCACCCAATATCAAGTGTGCAAATGCAAGAGGCACCTGTAAAAAGAAGGAATTGCCCACTTAAGACCTCAAAGTGGAGAGGATAATGACCTTTCTGACCCAAATGTTCTTCCCATCTGACTCCAAAAAGGAACGTTGGGCCACTTTGGAATGACCCAACATTCTACCCACAAGGATTACCCAAGGGGTCAGAGCTAAGAGCAAAATATAGAGAAGAAACAGAGCATCTAAGGATGGGAGGGTGGGTTGAGGGAATGAACAAATACTATATAGCAAGGGGGAGGGGATAAAAGATAGAAGGAAAGCACACTATCCCTAAGTTCATTTTTCACATGAAGAGTACAGAATGATTTGATGAATAAGCATAGCAACACCAATTAAAAGATGAAGGGGTGGGAAGATGTGACAGTAGCCTCCAGCATTCAAATCAGTCTTTTGCCACCATATGGAAAAGTTTCATTGACATTCATTGTTTCCTTAACTAGTTAGAAAATCTCTTTTCAGCAACCACAGTTGATTACTTTGAATAACTGATGACCATTGACTGATCCCAACTTTTTATCCTAGTGACTAGATCATAAATATGGAGCCCATCCCACCACATGGAAAATATTGAATAAGCATTATTGAGCAACCGGTTAACCACATCCATTTTACCAAACAAAAAGAAAGGAGATTGAGGCTTTAGGTTTTGAGTTCCTTTGAAATTTTTTTGGATTTATCTGACTGACTAAGAGATGGGAGAACCTTTTGGGAAATAGTTCATAGTTACCTTCTTGTACCTGTCTTTTGCTGCACTGATGTCATCCTGCAGAAACTGGGATTCAATCTGAAGCTCCAGGTTATGCAGCAAGGCTTCATCGGCTTCCTGAAATGGTAAAAAGAAAATAATTTCACATTGGTTTCCCCAGTTGAGGAGATGGAAGAAGACTTTAAGATTCAGAGAACTTGACATGTGTAAGGATCAATGCAAAACTTAGCTCTATAGTTTACATCTCTTGGTAAGCTCATTAATATGAATAATAATATTAATAGAGATCTTTTAAGACTTTCCAAAAATTTTCCATATATTATCTCATTTGAACCTTTTAACAATCCTAAGAGGTAAGTGCCATGAGTATTATTGTCCCCACTTTACAAATAAGACAATTGAGGCTCAGAGAGGTTTAAGTAACTTTTACTGTGAACATGCCAACCTAATCAAAGTACCATAATAACTTCTAAAAAGAAATGATATGGAAAATTTTGGCAAGAGAAATAGAGCTTGTCGAAGTTATAGTCATAATTGGGATAGGACTCAAGGTCTTCCTAATTCCAAGTCCTATCCTTTTTCAATTAAATTTAATTCAACAAGCATTTATTAACACTCTACTTTGTACAATGCACTATATCTGGTACTGGAGTGACAAAGACAAAAAAATAAAATAGCCCCCATGTTCAAGTAGCCTACATTCTCCTGGAGGGATGGAACATGTACATAAGTAAGTAAATAATGGGAGCATTTAAATTAACAAAAGAAGGGTAAGCTAGGTGGTTCAGTGGTTAAAGAGTCAGACCTGGAGACAGGAAGTTCTGAGTTCAAATGTGACTTTAGATGCTTCCTAGCTGTATGACCCTAGGAAAAGTCACTTAACCCCAATTTCCTAGCCCTTACCACTCTTCAGTCTTGGAACTGACACTTATGTTGATTCTAAGACAGAAGGTAAGGGTTTTTTTTTTAATTAGCAAAAGAGAGAGTGCTAATAATGAGAACCAAAAGCAACTTTTTTATAGTTTGTTGAACACTAATTTGAAGGATGCAAGGAATGATAGTTATTACAGGGAAAATGTACATGGGAATTATATGTGTTCTCACCTATACAGCCCAAGAAGTGGATGCCTGAACCCTAAATTTCTTGGCCTCAGCCCTGGAGAGAAAAAAGCAGCAGCCATGGAGAAAAGAGAGCAGCTTAATCTCTCAGTCTCAGAAAGAGAATCCATGAAGAGTGGATTCCATGGCCTTTATTTCACACTCAGAAAATACAGTAAACCATAAGCAATCAATACAATTTGCTTCTCACTCTATGGAATCCTTAATTTCTAGCCAGGATCTCAAAAGACCTCCAGATTCATAGTAACATTCATAGTAATATTCTGTGGTCTGAATTCTCCTCAGAAAAGGAAAAGATTTGGAGTTGTTAGAGAAATAGCCACCCAAAATTACAGCAAGCCTCATCTTCACCCCCAACGACCCTGAGCATTGATAGGCGCAATGGGGTCAACTTGTACTGGCTTAGTATAATAGATTGTTAAATTTTCAATTGGCAAATGCTACAAATCAGAAGTTGATTTATTGTTTTGTTCATCATCTAGACTTTAAAAGATGATGGAAGAGGAGGGGCAGCTGGGTGGCTCAGGGAATTGAGAGCCAGACCTAGAGATGGGAGGTCCTGGGTTCAAATCTGAACTCAGACATTTCCTAGCTGTGTGACCCTGGACAAGTCACTTAACCACCATTGCCTAGGATTACCACTCTTCTGCCTTAGAGCCAATACATGGTATTGACTCTAAGATGGAAGATAAGCTTTTAAAAAAATAAAATTTAAAAAATGTGATGGAGGAAACATTAATAATGCAAATTAAATTTAAAAGTGTGTCATAGCTAAATGATAACTCTAGTCCAACTATCAATAATATGGAATTAGATCTTGATCAATGATACATGTAAAACCCAGTGGAATTGTGCATCAGCTAAGGGGGATTTAGCGGGGCTTGGGGGAGAGGGAAAGAACATGAAATATGTAACTAGGGAAAAATATTCAAAATAAAATTTTTTTTAATTTTTAAAAAGTATGTCATACACATGTTAAAACCAGGGAAATACGCATCAGCCATGGTGGGGGTAGGTCGGGGGGTGAAGGGGAAAGTAAGAGCATGAATTATGTAACCATGTTAACTTTTCTAAAAAATAAATATTAATAAATGTTAAAAAATAAAATAAAATAAAAGTGTGTCATAGGAGCTTTTTTTTTTCCTGGTGAGCCAACTATTAAACATTTATTAAACTCTCTTGCATATAGGCTTCTTTCTCATTTGGAGCTACCTAAAGATTTGAACTCTCCCCTGAAAGAAATACAAACTCTAGAAGGCTGGGTCTCCAAACACTAGAAGTTGTGCTTACAACCCCAAAGTTGATTTCTGCCTAAGAACTCCCCCTTTTCTCTCCAGATGGCAGGATTCCAGAATTTGGGAATTCTCCTCTTGGGTTGTGGGTAAAAATACATGCAACTTCCATATGTCTCTGTTCCAAGGCAACCATTAGAGAAACATGGTGGGAGGAGGGAGAAGCTGTTCATGTTCATACGCTTTTCTCCAATGGGATTCAAATCTACTATTAGACTTAACTAGCACAGTGTCTGGTAAATAGTCGGAGCATCATAAATGTTTGCTGCTTGATTGATTCAACATAAAAGTCCTCTCAAAAGCCAAAATTGTTGTCACAAAAGCTTATATGCTTTATTTCTTAGAAAATTCCTCAGGTCCTTACTCATAATTTATCCTTATTTTAAACAGTTCTAACAGTCTCTTTTCCTTTGAGATTCATGACCGTAATACTTCAATTATCTATTTTAAATTTTTTATATGTGAAAGTATAATAAGATGATTAGAAACACTACTCCCTAGTCACTGTTGAAAACATCGGTATTTATTAAGCACCTACGGAGTGCAGATGGCACCTGCCCTGCTATGCTAAGCCCTACGAAAGATACAGAGTTTAGATAAAATGTGGTCCCTATCTTAAGGAGCTTTCGGTCTACTAGGAAATCACGATGCACACAGAAATTATTATAACACACATCATATGCATGAGAGATGTGCAAGCAGAATACCATGGGAGGTCCAAGTAGAACAAGCTTTTTATAGGGGTTGGGGAAGGTAATCAGGTAAGACTTCCTGGAGAAGATGGTGTTTAAGTCAGACTTTAAAGGTTGGGTCTGAAGCCCATTAGGTCCTTCAAATTAAAGTGCCCCCTATTCAGAGTGTCTATCAAAACATGAGTGATGCTTTTCATCAAAATAAAAAGTTATCCACATGTTCCTGGCAATACTCCTTCCTTTAAGGGCTTTTATCTGGCGATTTGCCACCTTAGCCTACCCACAAAGGGGACTGGGTTCCATTTGTTTCTCTCTCTCTGTCTTTCTCTGTCTCTGTCTCCCTCTGTCTCTGT
>NW_025355205.1:0-4575 GCF_016433145.1 Gracilinanus agilis | reverse complement strand
TATATATATATATATTTTTTTTTTTTTTTAACACAGGAACTCCAGGTTAAGTACCCTTATAAATATGCTCTCATCAAAGGTGATTTCGGGAGATATTTCTATTAACTGAAGTAACAAAATTTTTCTTTCTTCTTTCAATCATTACCCTAAACAGATCAGGCAAGATTGCTCTCTGAATTAATGTAGAGCCTGGAGAGTGATGTAGGTATTGCAACAGAGTCATATGAAAAGATTTTAATTTCTGATATTTTGTCTGAATTAATGGGTAAGAAAAATTGATGAAGTTCCTTATTCAGATGAAACCAAAGGCAGACTAATATGCAATGTTACTATTGGTTTGCAATATACACTCTAAAGTGGAAAGCAGTGCTGTGCTAATTATTTTTCCATAACATTGAAGGTAATTTTACCAGTCATGAATATGCTCTATAATTAAAACAATTTAGTAAAGCTAAACAATGAAGCAATGAGATGCACATTCAAGGTTAGGTGAAAGCAATGACTTGCCTGGAAAGGCTACTGAGAACTATGTACAGAAAGCACTATTTCATATGAACTGGGGCTGAGATAACTGACCCAAACAACCAAGGTATATTCAGAAAAAAATGATCATCTCAACTGTGAATGACAATACAATGATCCTAGATAATTCCAAAGAACTCATGATAAAAATTGTGATCCAATTCCAAAGAAGGAATGGATGGAGTTTGAATTCGAATTGAAGGATACTTTTTTTAGTTTCTTTTTTCTTGGTGTTATTTTTGTCTTTTCTTTTACAACATGAGTGATATGGCAATATGTTTTGTATGACTGCAAACATACAATCTATGACAAACTGTCTTCTCAATAAGGGGGGATAGGATGGAAGGAGAGTAAAAAAGAAAAAAAAAATATTATCTTGCTCTTATATTGATCCATGAGGGAAAAATAAAGGAAAAAAAAGAAATTCAAGAGAGCCAAGCTCAGATGCTTTCATTCATTCAGTGAGTATTTATTAAACACCTGCTATGTCTACCATGTGCCAGGCATTGTGTTAAGTGCTGGAGATACAAAAAAGAGGGAAAATATTGTTTTTGCTCTCAAGGAACTAAACATTTAATAGGGAGAAGCAACATGGAAACAAATATATATAAAGCAGGTTATATACATGATAAATAGGAAATAATGGAGGGAAGGCACTGGAATTAAGGGTGGATTGGAGATTGTCTCCTATAAACAGAGGCAGAATTTTAGATGGGACTTAAAAGAAGATAGAAAGATATTTGTGTTTTAGTTAACACAACAGCTATTTAAAGTAAGAGGTACAGGTATTATAAAGATGAGAAAACAGGCTGAAAGGGATAATGTTTATTATTTAGATAGTGTTCCTCACACAGATAAGAAGTATCAGAAGGCAGATTGTGAGCTAAAGTCTTTCATGTCCAACTCCTTTAGTCTTTACTAAATCTACCTTCCTTGTTATCATTCAGAGGATCATGGATTTTGAGTTGGAAAGACCCTCAGAGGTCATCTAATCCAATCCTCTTATTTTACAGAAGTACATGAAGCTTAAGGAGGTAAATTGCTTTGTCAAAGGTCACAGAAGTGATTAAGATCAAAGATGGCATCAAAGATCCTGATTCTAGGGAGTCTAAGTGTCACAATGGTTAGATCACTGGGCCTAGTCAGGAAGACATCTTCCTCAGTTAAAATCTGGCTTCAGATGCTTACCAGTTGTGTGACTCTGAGTAAGTCACTCAATTTCTCTTCTGTAAAATGAGCTGGAAAAGACAATAGAAAACCACTACAATATTTTGCCAAGGAATTTCCAAATGAAGTCATAGAGTCAGACATGACTGAAGAATAGCAACTCCTGATTCTAGAGCCAATAGTCTTTCTTACCTGCATTCTTGTGCCATCTCCACTTGCTATAAATAGGACTTATATATGATAGCTTAATTTATTGTTTAATGATCATTTTGACATATTCTTACTCTTACTTTTGTTTTGGTTTCTGTCATTATATTGTAGTGTCAATATGTTAAAGTTTCTTTACATTCCCTTTTAACTCTCTAAAACTTGTACTAATATTTGGCTGAAAGGAATAGAATTCTACTCTGAAAAGTTCCATATCATTTAAAATGTCAGCCTGAGTAAGACATTCTATACATCCTAAATATGATCATTTATCCACATTAGGGAAATTCTTGCTAATGTCTAACCTCAATCCCTAAGTAGACAATTAAGTGTACTTCAGTAGGTGAACATAGAGGATCCTTTTTCAACTGTTGACATTGTGACTTCTTTTTTACTCTGGCAGGTCAAGGTTTTTCCTTCATGAGCCATCCTCAGGCCAATCATGGCATTGTCAAACAGTAGTGATACCACAGAACCTATTTTCCTTTTGAAAGGTTTCCCAGGACTTGAGTCAGTGCATATATGGCTGTCTCTCCCCTTTTGCCTTGCTTACCTTGTGGCTTTTGGAGGGAATGTCACTATCTTAGCTGTTATCTGGACAGAGCCCTCTCTCCATCAGCCCATGTATTACTTCTTGTCTATCCTGGCTTTGACTGATCTAGGCATGTCACTGTCTACACTGCCCACCATGCTTGGAGTTTTGTGGCAGAATACGCAAGAGATACAAGCAAGTGCCTGCTATGCCCAGCTCTTCTTCATCCACACCTTCACCTTCTTGGAGTCCTCAGTGCTGCTGGCCATGGCCTTTGACCGCTTTGTTGCCATCTGCTTCCCACTACGCTATTCCACTATCCTCACCAATCGTGTCATTGGCAATATTGCACTGGCCTGCTTGCTGAGGAGTATGGGGGTTGTCTTACCCACACCCCTGCTTCTTCAACGGTATCACTACTGCCGTGCCAACACCCTCTCCCATGCCTTCTGTCTCCACCAGGATGTACTGAAGTTGTCATGTTCAGATGCTAGGGTCAATAGCATCTATGGATTGTGTGTGGTTATTGTCACCTTAGGCATAGACTCAGTCTTCATCTTACTCTCCTATCTGCTGATTCTTTGTGCTGTTCTAAGCATTGCATCTCATGAGGAGAGGCTCAAGGCACTAAACACATGTGTCTCACATATCTGTGTGGTACTTATTTTTTTTGTGCCTGTAATCGGTGTTTCTATGGTACACCGCTTTGGGAGGCACTTGTCTCCCACCATTCACATTGTCATGGCTGATATCTATTTACTTCTTCCACCTGTACTGAACCCAGTTGTCTACAGTGTCAGGACCAAGCAGATCCGTGCAGGAATCATTCGCAAATTCAGGTCAAGGAAGTTATTTTAGGATACACCTTCCTCTTTTATCCCTCCTACCTTCATCTGATAGTTAGGGGTTATTACTCACTTGAAGTTCCCCCAGAGTGATCCTGAACTATTATTTTCAGTGACAGATAATACCCTGGAATATTGCTTCTCCTGGTAAATGCCTTCCTTCCCAACTGGAATATCTTCCTAAAAGGATTATATGACATAGAATATGCTTTATTATTTCAATAGTTTACCCAATTCTTGGAATAGACTCATAACCTTGAGTCCTCAAAAATTTCCTATGCCTTCTGGCATTGTTGTTGGTTTTGCCCAGCTCATAATCATTGAAAAGAGTCTCTCTGAGTTTCTTTATTTATCCTACCCTTACTTCTTTAAACTGTCTCCCAATTGGGATCTCTACCGATATTAAGACAAACACACTTACTTGGAGGTACTTGGAGCTTAGTTCATCCTTTTATTCAGCTGGACAGCCAGTAGATGATAGTAATGCTGACAGCTCACAATGATATAGTTCTCCAAGGTTCATCTTATATTTAATACAGTGCTTTACACACATCTTTGCATTTGGGAATAAGCATTTATATATTGTTGACTATGTGCCAGACACTGTATATACTAAGTGCCTTTCATGAATATTAAATCATTTGATCTTCACAATAACCATGCTGTAATTATCCTCATTTTATAGATGAGGAAACTGAGGCAAGTAGGGATTAATTGACTTGTCCACAGTCATGTAATTTTGACAAGTCACATACAATTTCATTTGATTGTCACAATTACCACTCTCCAACCAGAATGACCACCCGAGCAATGGGCTAAGCTTCTTAATCCTGACCTTTTATGTCTTTTACTTAGTTTATATACTTTATTGATTATGTTTTTCACTGGTTCCCCAATTGTGACTTCACATCTATGAAACACATTTGTTAGTCTAATATAAGACCTTTGACTTTGCTCAGAGTCCTGGTTTCTCATGTCCTACCCTTTCTCACTGATGATCCCTAATGAAAATTGACAGACTATGTTTGGTTGAGGATTCACTAAATGTTTGTTCAATCTTGCTTACATAAAAACCAATCTGCCATTTTTTGACTATCTATATTCAGGTCTTCAAGTGGGTAGAAAGTAGAATAGAGTCTAATCATTAAGAATAAGATCAGAGTTGTCCTCTAGTCATAATTTGTGGAAGTGGCCAAGACATTTCATCTCTCTTGGACTCAATCATCTTCATTGTAAAATGGAGATAACATAATACCTACTTAATGGATATTTTGTGAGGAAATCATGGTAAAAAGTAGCATG
>NW_025355204.1:0-9172 GCF_016433145.1 Gracilinanus agilis | reverse complement strand
TTAGTATATAAAATATATACTAAAGAATTATATAAATATAAATAATAAAATAAAAAATAAAGAAACTTTTTTCTTTTTCAGTTGCACTATTATGATCATGAAAAAGAAAAAAGTCATGAAGAAACCTTCATAAAAATGCATAATTCAATGTAACTTTTTCCCCCATTTACTTGGGAAGCTAAATAAAAAAAACTCTGAAATTTTTTTGGGAATAAAAACCCAAACTCCTAGCTCTAACATTCCAAAGCATTTATTAAATGCTTAGTCTGTGTGATCATACCATGCTAGGCTTTGGGGATACAAATCAAAAAGGAAGAGTGCTTGCCCTCAAGGAGCTAACTCTCTCTTCAGTGATGCTTTATTTTTTTCCCAATTACATATGAAAACAATTTTGAACATATATTTTTCTAACATTTTGAGTTCCACATTCTCTCCCTCCTTCTTCTCTACTCTCTGAAATAGTAAGAAATTTGCAATAGCTTATATATATATGCAATCATTCAAAACATTTCCATATTTGTAATGTCATAGAAGACACATTAAAAAAAGATGAAGAAGATGAAGTAAAAAATAGTCTGCTTCAGTCTGCATTCAGACACCATCAGTTCTTTCTCTGGGGCTGGATAGCACTTTTCTTTATTTGGTTCTAAAAACCCTCACCTTCTGTCTTAGAATCAATACTGTGTATTGGTTCCAAGGCAGAAGAGCAGTAAGAGCTAAGCAGTGGAGGTTAAGTGACTTGCCCAAGGTTACCCTGCTAGGAAGTGTCTGAGGCCAGATTTAAACCCAGGACCTCCCATCTCTAGGCCTGGTTCTCAATCCACTGACCACCTACCTACATTAATTCCTGCTTCCAGAAGTTAGTTTTGAAATGGGAGCTATAACACAAGGGAAGGTTTCTGCTGCAAGTAGGCTGAAGATGCCCCATCATGTTTTGGGTTCAGTGGCAAAGCAGGTGGCAATATATCATCTTTAGAATTATTTCTATTAATAAAAGTACATCTTTTTCTGATGTTGAATCATTTGTAACATTGAAACCATTTCAGAGTGCCAAGGACTTGATTGGCAAGAGCTTTCTTTTCCACTGAAAGGCAGTTTACCAGAAATTGGGTATATAGACCAACAACTCACATCTGCATGCTGACATACATTCACAACGGATGTATGACTTAGACAAAGAAGGTAACATCCTAAACAAATCAGAGGAGTAAGGAAGAAATTATCTTTCAGATCTAAGGTCAGGGGAAGAGTTCAAGACTAAACAAGTCATGAGAGAGACGAACATCAAAAATAAAATGGACAGTTTTGGTTATATAAAACTGAAAAGTTTTTTAACAACCTAATCTAATATAAAGTTAGAAGGAAAAGCAGTAACTAGGAAAAAATCACTGTAGTGAGTTTCTCCAAAAAAGGTCTGATATTCAAGATATTTAAGGAATTGATTCAAATGTAGGACTTAAGAGCCATCGACCAATAGAGATATATAGTCAAAGGATATACACGGGCAATTTGCAAAGAAAAATATTCAAGCTATCAAGTAGCCATAGGAAACCATGCTCCAAATCACCAATAAGTAGAGAAGTACAAATCAAACTGGTAAGGCAGCCAAAGAGGAAAATGGCAAATGTTGGAGGGGCTGTGAGAAAACAGGCTAAAATATTGTTGCCAAAGCTTTGGATTGACCTGACCGTTCTGGAAAAAATTTGGACCTATGCCCCCCCAAAATGACTAAGCTGTGCGTGTGCTTTGACCAAGTGAGATTACTATTATACCTCGACCCCAAAGAGGAAAAGAACCTATATATCCAACAATATTTATAGCAGCTTTTTTTTTTTTTAACCTTTTCCTTCTTAGAATCCAAGACAAGAGAAGGAGGGCTCGGCAGTTGGGATTAAGGGTCCAAGATAACACAGCTAGGAAGCATATGAGGCCAAATTTGAAGGCAGGTCCTCCCAACTCCAAGCCTGGTACTCTACCCACTGGCTACCTCGCTGCCCCTCAGCTCTTCCCATAGTAGCTCCAAACTGGAAACCAAGGGTGTGCCCACCTATAGGAGAGTGGCCAAACAAACAGCGGTATAGGGACGTAACAGAATGCTGAATGAAGTGAACAGAATTAAGAGAACAATTTATACAGTGACAAAAACATTATAGATACAAACAACTTTAAAAGTCTTTAGGACTCTGATTAATGATGAACCACAAGCTTAGAGAAATAAATATGAATCGTGCCCCCCACCTCCTGCCACATAAGCAATGGACTGAAAATCCAAAATGAGACATGAGTTTTTGGATATGGCCAATATGAGACTTTGCTTTGTTGGACTATGGGAGTTTTTTATTTTTATTTTAATTATTTAATATGGGAGGGGAAGCAGTGGGAGGAGACATGAGAGGGAGAGGAAGAACTTTTTCTGGGTCTTCAGGAGATATATAACTGCTGAGGAGATGGGACTAAAGGAACCACAGGAGCAGTTGCCAGATCACATCCCCCGAAGCTGCTTCCTAGGATAATAGCTGTGAGTACTGAGCTGGAAGCAGAGTGTCCAAAGTCACCGATCAAGATGGTGTCCTTCCTCCTTGGAATTGCAGTCTCTTCTGGCTTTTTTTTTTTTTTAACCCTTACCTTCTGTATTAGGATTCATACTAAATATCAATTCCAAGGCAGAAGAGCAAAAGGGTTAGGCAATGGGGATTAAGTGACTTGCCCAGGGTCACACAGGTAGGAAGTCTCTGAGGCCACATTTGAACCCAGGATCTCCAGTTTCTAGGCCTGGTGTCCTATCTATCTAGCTGCTCCTGTGGGCACTCTCTTATTGCTTCTCAATCTTTAGGGCTAAATTCTATGATTGTGCTCTGTGGGATTATGAAAAAGGTAGAGAAGAAAATTCTATCCTTCCCTCATTGAGCTCAGGCAAGCTCAAGCTCACACAGAGGAAGTTATGACTTTTTTTTTTTAATAATTTTTTATTTTTAGAAAAATTTTCCATGGTTATATAACTCATGTTTTTACTTTCCCCTTCACCCCCTTCACCCCCACCTCCCTCTGCTGTAGCTAATTTGCATTTCCACTGGTTTTATTATGTGTGGTCAGTCAAGACTTATTTACACATTATTGATAGTTACATGGATGTAGTCTTTTCAGGTTTACATCCCCAATCATGTTCTCATCAACCCAAGTGTCCAAGCAGTTGTTTTTCTTCTGTGTTTCTACTCCTGTAGTTCTTCCTCTGAATGTGGGTAGCTTTCTTTTCCATAAGTCCCTCAGAATTGTCTTGGGTCATTGCATTGCTGCTGGTACAGAAGTCCATTACATTCGATTTTACCAAAGTATATCAGTCTCTGTGTACAATGTTCTTCTGGCTCTGCTCCTTTCACTCTGCATCAGTTCCCGGAGGTCTCTCCAGTTCACCTGGAACTCCTCCAGTTTATTATTCCTTTGAGCACAATAGTATTCCATCACCAGCATATACCACAATTTGTTCAGCCATTCCCCAATTGAAGGGCATACCATTGCTTTCCAGGTTTTTGCCACCACAAAGAGCACAGCTAAAAATATTTTTGTGCAAGTCTGTTTATCTATGATCTCTTTGGGGTACAATCCCAGCAATGGAATGGCTGGATCAAAGGGCAGGCATTCTTTTATCGCTCTTTGAGCATAGTTCCAAATTGCCATCCAGAATGGTTGGATCAGTTCACAGCTCCACCAGCAATGCATTAATGTCCCAATTTTGCCACATCCCCTCCAACATTCATTACTCTCCCCTTCTTTCATTTTAGCCAATCTGCTAGGTGTGAGGTGGTACCTCAGAGTTGTTTTGATTTGCATTTCTTTAATTATTAGAGATTTAGAACACTTTCTCATGTGCTTATTGATACTTTTTATTTCTTTATCTGAAAATTGCCTATTCATGTCCCTTGCCCATTTATCAATTGGGGAATGGCTTGATTTTTTATACAATTGATTTAGCTCCTTACATATTTGAGTAATTAGACCTCTGACAGAATTTTTTTTATAAAGATTTTTTCCCAGTTTGTTGTTTCCCTTCTGAATTTGGTTGCATTGTTTTTGTACTAGAAACACTAGCAGTAACAATTAGAGAAGGAAAAGAAATTGAAGGTATTAAAATAGGCAAGGAGGAGACTAAGCTATCACTCTTTGCAGATGATATGATGGTCTACTTAAAAAATCCTAGAGAATCAACTAAAAAGCTAGTAGAAATAATCAACAACTTTAGCAAAGTTGCAGGATACAAAATAAATGCACATAAATCATCAGCATTTCTATATATTTCCAACGAATCACAGCAGCAAGAGGTAGAAAGAGTTTAAATTTAAAATTACCCTAAACAATATAAAATTTAAATTTAAAATTACCCTAAACAATATAAAATACTTAGGAATCTATCTGCCAAAGCAAATACAGGAATTATATGAACATAACCACAAAACACTTTTCAAAAAAGTAAAACTAGATCTAAACAATTGGAAAAACATTGAGTGCTCATGGATAGGACGAGCTAACATAATAAAAATGACCATTCTACCCAAATTAATTTACTTATTTAGTGCCACAACTATCAAACTACCAAAAACTTTTTTTACTACATTAGAAAAAAACTATAACAAAGTTTATTTGGAAGAACAAAAGATTAAGAATATCAAGGGAAATAATGAAAAAAACCATGAAGGAAGGTGGCTTAGCAGTACCAGATATTAAGCTATACTATAAAGCAGCAGTCATCAACACAATATGGTACTGGCTAAGAGATAGAAGAGAGGATCAGTGGAATAGACTTGGAGTAAGTGATGTCAGCAAGACAGTGTATGATAAACCCAAAGAGTCCAACTTTTGAGACAAAAATCCACTATTTGACAAAAACTTCTGGGAAAATTGGAAAACAATATGGGAGAGAATATCTAACACCCCACACCAAGATAAATTCAGAATGCATGAATGACTTGAATATAAAGAAGGAAACTGTAAGTAAATTAGGTGAACACAGAATAGTATACTTGTCAGACCTCTGGGAAAGGAAAGATTTTAAAACCAAGCAAGAGTTAGAGAAAATTATAAAATGGAAGTTATGACTTTTAAGCACAGCAATAATGACATTTCTCTAAAGTCCCCCCACGTCCCTCCTTAAGGGACTTGTGATATTATTGATCTCCATTGAGGCAAACTGGCTGCAAACACTTGAAGACTTGCAAACAACCGGGTTCCTTACTGATAGCATCCCCATTGGCCTATAAGTAAGGTTCTCGTTTTTATTTTATTTTTAAACTCTTACTTTCCATCTTAGAATCAATATTGTGCATTGGTTCCAATGCAGAAGAGCAGTAAGGGTTAGGCAATGGGGGTTAAGTGACTTGCCTAGGGTCACACAACTAGGAAGTTTCTGAGGTCAGGTTTGAACTCAGGACCTTCTGTCTCTGGGCTTGACTCTCCATCCACTGAGCCACCCTCTGTTCTTGTTTTTAAATGGATCAAAACCGTAGAAGTCCATGTTCCAGAACTCCTCATTACACAGACCAGTAAAGTATCTGATCCTCCATCTAGCCTAGTTTTCTGAGACACTGAGAAGTTGTCACTTGCCCCTGGCTATAGAGAACATATCAAAGGCAAGCTCCTGTGGGTAGGGGAGTGGGCCAGTCTTGGAGGGAGAGTACAAATATTAGTATTGTTAATGAGAAGCGAGGGAACTGAGCCTAACGGAGGGGAAGTGACTTGACCAAGGTCACAGAATGAGAGATTTGAATCCAGGTTTACTGACACCAAACAAGATTTTAAAAGTTGTTTGTTTTTTTTTTTTTCACCAGCCTGTCTCTGCATATAACAACAAACACTTCTTGTTGCCAAGTGTAAGGCCCTGGTGATACCAAAAAAAAAAAAAAAAATGGACTCCTTGAATGAAGGCGAGGGAACAGACCTGATAATCCTTGAAGATTCCTTCTAGATTTAATATTAAGGATGAAATTATAGTGTTTTTTAAATAAAGATTTATTTATAAGATATTTATAAATATCTTCCATTTTGGTGGTTACAGCTGCCTCTTTATTGAGGTAATGAATAGGTGAATGGGACAAAAGGGGAAGAGGAGAGGGGCAACTGAGAGAATAAATCATGAGGCTGAAGGGTAAGAGAAAGTCTCTAGAAAAGCCTAAGGTTGGCAGAACTCCTGACTGGGGGAAAATAGGGACTGTGCCTGAGGACTGGACACCTCTATCTTACAGCTTAACTACATTGAGCTTTTTCATTCATTCAATTAAATTAATTAAATCTCTTTAATTCATTTAAATACCTACCAGGTAGAGGGTCAATATTATTGATACTGATGGAAGGTTCCTACCAAGATGGCTGCCAAAAGTGAGAGGTGCCCCGTGAGCTCCCCTATACCAGCTCAAGCAAAAACCTTAAGTTTGCATCAGTCCAAATAATTTTTTTTAAAATCCAATGGAAGACGACATGAAGTAAGCGACTTTTAAAAAATCTCAGAATTGTACAAGAGATCGGCCTAAGTAAAAACAGGAAAGCAGAAAACCAGCAAAGCCAGGGTCAGTAAAGCATGACTTACCAGTTTGGCCAGAGACCATAGAGAGGCATGTGTAACCTGCAAGAAACCTCTATATCTGAAAGTAGCAAGAGCAAAGGCTAATCCTGAGAAAGTCCTATGGTGGCAAGTCTAATTTGGGTTAGAAACTTTAGTAGGAGGCAGAAGACAACAACCAACATTATACCAGGACATCGCCAGGTATCCAGGGGTTCCCAGGACCCTAACACTCTATCTTGGAAAATTAAATAAAAAGCTCTGGATGATAAAATTGGAAGGTGTGTAAATGGAATTAGCTCAAGCCCATTCATAGTCAAAACTCTAGCCACCAGAGATGATGTCATCCCCACCTCCCTTAGTGGGGCGGGGAGATGAGTTACCCACACGTGACAATAAGTAACAAATCAAGAACAAGGGACTGCCCTTTGGGCAGTCCAAATCAGTGTAGAGGCTGCCATTTGTCCACTTGAATTAGAGGTGGACCCACAGGAAGTGACGAGGGACACTATCTCTTCAAGTATGTTGGTTACTTCCTGTTGGGGCAGTTCCCGCGTTGAATTTGGTGCTGAAGCATCTCTGCTGAGACCTCAGACTGCTTCCACTCTGAATTGTCACGTGGGTAAGTTAGGCTGACTTCTTTGGCCTACCTTGGCGTTTTCCAGACTCTACCTTAAGTAGGCTCCTTGCCTCTCTGATTCCTAAGGCCTTGTGGCATGTAATTTAGTCTAATTAGCCTTTTAACCCTCTCTCTCTGTCCGGGCCTCTGCAGGTCTGGACTAGCCTCTCCCTCTCTCTATTTCCCTACCTTCTACCCTTCCTAATTGTAAATAAACTACCTTAAACCCGATCCTGACTTGGGTCTATTTTAATTATGGAATCAATCTGAATTATTGATTCCTGGTGGCCATACTTTAAATATATATCTATATAATACCTAAAATCTCCCTTTTACAAAGGAGAATAACTAGTTTACAAGATAAAGTGGTTAACTTTATCCAAAAAATACTTTCTGAAAACTAAAACAGATTAAATAGAAATAAAAAAAAACTTCATGAAATATCATAGAACAAAATGAAGAGACTGAAAAAGTGGAAGAAAATGTAAGTGATATGATACCAAAGACAATTGGCCTGGAAAGCAGGTCAAGGAGAAATAATTTAAAAATCACTGCACTAAAAGAAATGGAAAGTGAGGAGAAACCCATTAATAAGGGGAATGGCTGAGTAAATTTTAGTATATGATTGTAATGGAATACTACTGTGCTATAAGAAATGATGAGCAAGATGATTTCAGAAAATCCTGGAAAGATTTACACAAACTGATGCAGAGTGAGGTAAGCAGAACCATGAGAACATTGTACACAGTAAAAGCAATATTGTGAATAACTTTAGCTATTCTCAGCCATACAATCCCAAAGATTGCATGTTGGAAAATGCCATCTGCCACCAGAGAAAGAACTGATGGAGTCTGAATCCAAATCAAAGCATACTATATTTCAATTTCTTCCTTCATTTTTTTGTTCTAGCTTTCTTTCACAAAAGGATTAATATAGAGAAATGTTTTATATGATTGCACATATAAAATTTATATCAGTTTGCTTACCATCTCAGTGAGGGAGAGAAAAGGAAAGGAGAGAATTCAAGATTTAAAATCGAAATTAAAAAATGTTTAAAATTGTTTTTACATATAGTTGGGGGGAAATAAAATATTATCAAATAAAAAAAAAACAAACAACAAGAATCATTGCACTCCTTGAAAACCATGATAGACACAAAGGGAAATAAGAAATCTGAGATACATTGTGTGGAGTGGAAATCAAGAGGACCTTGGAAATGTCAAAGTTCACCCTCTTTTACCACTTATTAAAATATATATGTGACCAAGGGTATCAATCATTTAAAATATAATGAGAGAGATTGGGTGGGGAGGGCACTGTCTCAAGTCATGGACCCAAGACAGATGTCCCGCAACGGGTTACAGAGAAAAACCTGGGGCACTGCCTCAAGTGTACTGACCCAGGACAAATGTCCAAAAATGAACAGAAAAATCCCCTATTTATAGGAGAATCCTGATGTAATTAAGTTTTCTAGAAGGAATTATAACATTTTACAATAGTTGGAGACAGTGTTGAATAGTTTTACATAGGCTTTATAGTGAACACATGCAAGAACATCTTCAAGAAACTGGAGAATAACTTCACAATGGATATATCCAAGCAAATCAATATTTTAAAGAAATGACCAGGAAGTTGGAGACAGATACAAGGGGGGAGTAATCCAGTGGATTATCTGGATTAACCTCATGTTAGAAGCTTCAATAATCCAAATATAGAGATACAATAGTAGAGTTTCTAAGACAAAAGGGTACTCAAGATTGGTACTTAAGAATTGGTCTCTAGTACTTCAGGATCTAAAACCATTTGCCTGGGACTCCTGCATGGGGCAATTCCCAGACAGGATCACTTAAAACTATAAAGTAACAATGAGGGGTGGGAGGACACCAACTTTTAGATAGTATAACTTTTAATAACTTGAGAATAACACATTACTTTCTCACTTCACACACCATTCTCTCCTTATCTTTTCCCTTCTCTCTCTCTCTCTCTCTCTCTCTCTCTCTCTC
>NW_025355203.1:0-2780 GCF_016433145.1 Gracilinanus agilis | reverse complement strand
AAATAAAAAAGATTTTTTTCTTCTGTTCTTTCTACCTTTGCACCTAAAAAAAGAGGACTTTGTAAATAAATGTCAGTTACTGTATTTGAGTTACTCAAGGATTAGTTACTTGCTCTATTTTTAAATAAGGGAAATTGTCATGTTTTCATTTAAATGTTTTCAGTAATTTCTTTGGACAATTATTATCTGACATTTCATGATTCAGATTCTGTCCCTCCTGGCTTTAAAAGACTTCTGCCTTTTGACCCAGCCATACGACTGCTGGATTTATACCCCAAAGAGATCATAGGGAAAAAGACTTGTACAAAAATATTTATACCTGCACTCTTTTTAGTGGCAAAAAGATGTAAAACGAGGGGATGCCCTTCAATTGGGGAATGGCTGAACAAATTGTGATATCTGTTGGTGATGGAATACTGTTGTGTTAAAAGGAAAAATGAACTGGAGGAATTCTGTGGAAACTGGAATGACCTCCAAGAATTGATGCAGAGAGGAGCAGAACGAGGAGAACATTGTACACAGAGACTGACACACTGCGATAAAATCGAATGTAATGAACTTCTCTAATAGCAGCAATGCAATGATCCAGGACACCTCAGGAGGACTTATGAGAAAGAATGCTATCCACATCCAGAGAAAGAACTGTGGAAGTGGGAACACAGAAGAAAAACAACTGCTTGATCACATGGGTCAATGGGGACATGATAGGGAATGTAGACTCTAAGCAGCGATCAACCTAATGCAAATATCAATAATGGAAATAGGTGTTGATCTGTGACACATATAAAACCCAGTGGAATGGAATTTTCTCTTTGGCTGGGGAGCGGGGAGGGGGGGGAGGTGCTCTGGGTAGGAGGAGAGGGAAAGAACATGAATCATGTAACCATAGAAAAATATTCTAAATTAATTAAATAAATTTTTTCCAAAAAAAATTATTGGAAATTGACAAAGATGAGTTTTTTTTTATTTTTATAAAAGAAATAGTAGAAAAGTCAGGATTGGGAATTAGGCAAAGAATACAAACAAGTTCTCAAATATAAGGAGAGAAAATATATTGGGCAGATGCATGGAAAGTCTCTAGAGTCTGGCTGTAGGTAATATTGGTTTAAACATATTCAGCTGGTATTAGGGATGGTATGGGCAGGAAGATCATCACTATGATGTCTGTCTGTGTTTTATAGACTGATGTTAAAATAAGCAGATCTCCTCACTATGTGAAGGTTAGAATGAGAAACAAAATAATACAGATAAAGGACCTGAACTTCAGGATAGTATTGTAGTTCATGGAAGCACGAGATAGCAGGACAAAGCCCAAGTTCTGGGGCAGCTATAGTAAGTACTTCGTTAATATATCAGAGTTTATTCAAGCGTGAGGAGAAAGGAGCCCAGTTTTCAAGGAAGATATTGATTATAATGGATATGTTTGGAGCTGAGTTACTGTTACCTTCCATTAACTCTCCTCTTCTCCCTTCCCCATTTTACTCATTTTGAATGTGACAGAGCAGATGGAGAATTGTGTCTGTTTAAGTGATGTGTATAAGAACAATTAAAAGAATTATAGGACTTTGACTTAATATCTGGGGTCACTATGGCCATTCTATGATATGAGATAAATGTAATTTATCTGATCACAGACCGATGACAAAAATTTATTTACTAACCATAAAGTGTGCAGAGGAATAGCTTAAAAAATTAGAATCTGAGAAGTCATCCAATGTATTAAGGCATTTGACTTTGACATCATGCCCAATGATGTGTTATTAAAGCAAATATGAATTAACTTGGCTTAACAGTGGAAGTATCTGTTCAATATGAAAGTTAAATTCACCAAAGAATTTTTGTGGACAAATTATGAGACAGAGAATATAAAAATTTATATTCCCACAATTGTGAATTACCCTGAGCATAGATTTTTCTCATTTGTGTTTCCCTTTCAGGTTTCTCTGTCTGCCCACTCTTCTACACAAATACTGGATGTGTTGGTAGGACAGGGTATATGTGAGGATTGTGCCTAGGTATATGTATGGATTGAGACTTTTTATTATTTCTGAATTTGCCTTACATTAGTGCCAATGATATTATTTTCACTTTATTAAGTAAATGGTTATGTTTTACAAATAATGTGTCATCATTGTGAGTAGTTGGGTTTCTATAAATGGAAGCTCACCAGTGGCAGTTTGAGAGCTGTAGTTGTGAATTGGGGGATTTTATTCCATACAATATGATTACCCATAGAACCATGAGAAAGTCTGAGTATTGAGACATATTGGTCATTCTCTAGGAATCTACATCTGCCAACAGAAGGAAGGAAAAGGTAAGGTAAGAGAGCCAGCCCAGGGAACAAGTATGGTGATCTTTTAGCAGGTACTTCTCACCTTAACCTACTCTGTGACAGACATATCATAGCACTAATATACATTTTATACTTTTTTGGTGTAGTTGTTCTCAGAGATATAACTAATTTCTAGCCTTAGGATGTTTTATTAATCCCACTGGGGACCTTCCCTGAGGGTGAATCTTGAAAACTATATCTTTTAATGTAATTATTAGTTAAAAGTTCATGGCCCACAACAAAATCAGTAAGACCCACTCACACATACCTAATAATTATTGTCATTTCACACCAGCTTCTTTAAGGCAGATGAATTTGTAGTAGTTATGGCTCTTCTGTCATTTCAACTTTTTCTGCTCCTTCAAAATAATGCTCTAAAATGTTCTGTGAAATTTCTGATGAATTTACCAAATCCTATTTACTTAGCACTTATATATATATATATATA
>NW_025355202.1:0-1538 GCF_016433145.1 Gracilinanus agilis | reverse complement strand
GGGGAGAAGAAGAGGAAAAGTGGAAGGAGAAGGGGAAGGAAAAGGGGAAAGGGAGGGGGAAAGGGGAAAAAGTACCACTGCCCTTAAGGACTCTTGCATTTCTAAAAGTAGTTAAAACATCCACATTACTCACATATGTGTATACAAACAAATAGTATAGATTCTCCTTGAGCGGACACAGAAATATACTTCTTGTCATTTCAACCAGACCTATGTTTTCACTGATAGGAAGAACTCCAGGAAATTCCCTCTCTCAATGTACATCCATACCTGTTCTGCAATTTATCATCTTCCTGCTTGACAGCTGGGCATTGAAGGGATTTGTCCAAAATCCTACAGCTAGTATGAGACTTCCAGAGCTAGGAGGAGTCTTAGAAGCTGTCACATCTAATGGTTTTCCATTTCACAGATGAGGAAACTGAAGCAGAGAGTGATTAAGTTTCCCAGGATCACCCTGCTAGTAAGTGTCAGAGGAAGGATTTGCACCTAGATTTCCCTAGCACCCAAAGCAGTGCTTTCCTGTGCTCAAGGCAGAACTAGCAGTCAGTTCTTTTGACCCCAAAGCTGGCTCTCTACACATTATGGCACTCTACCTCTTCCTTGTCCATTGAAAAGTGTTCCCAGAAAGGTAGATGTGCCTCAGTTTCCCCAATTTTAGGCAAATGCTGATATTCTTATACCTATATCATACCTACATGCAGTGATTTCAGGGGAATGCTCCAAAATGTCCTACCCCCACCTTTCCCTCGTACCCCAGCCCACTGGCTGATGCTTGAAGAGTGCCATACTTTGGAGCTGTGACTATCCTCCATCATCTTTGTGAAAACCTTACATCAAGCAGCTGCTAGTTCATGTTGCCAGGCTATAAGAATAGGTGTCCTTTCTACCTTTTTTTTTAAGTTTTTTTTAAGTTGTTTTTTTTTTAATTTCTGTTCCCCCGTCTCCTTCAGGGCTGAGGGCAGAGACTGGTCAATTCCTGTCTCTGAATCTATGGCCAGCACCTAACCCAGGGACAGACAGGAACAGAGTAAGCTTTAATGAATGCTGGGCTGCTCAGTGGTTCACACTCAAGAGCTCATTCATTTGAGCCTGACAAGAGCCCCTCAAAGAAAAATGGCATTCTTTCTTTTTGAGAGTTATATAATTTAGTGCAAGGAATGGAACACACACACATACACACATTTGTATACATATCTACATACACATATATACTGACTCATACATCTGCATGCCCACATATATGCACACATTCATGTATACACATATGCATGCATGCATGCACAAATACATGTGTTTAAACTATATAGCAGAAGTTTACGGTTTCTTAGGAGTGGACATTAAACAGTAGGCTCTTTCTTGGCACCCCAAGACAACCTTTGGATTTTAAAGGGAAAAAAAGTTTAACATTAAGGCTGAAGCTAAGACTTGCTTCTTACCAGGCTCCCAACCACTTTCTGAATTAGAGAGGAATCAAAGCTTTTTGTTTATCTGTAAACAAGCCCCCCCTCTCTCTCTCTCTCTCTCTCTCTCTCTCTCTC
>NW_025355201.1:0-1584 GCF_016433145.1 Gracilinanus agilis | reverse complement strand
AAGGGAATCAGTACTCTCTTAACAGTCTTGAGGAACTCCTTCAAGTCCCTTAAACTGGTCATGTTTAAGTGGGCAGATAGATATACAGTAATTCTAGTGTAGTACTTCCTCTCAGGGGAGAGCAGTGGCTCATCCCCAGTTCCCTTCCTGGAGGGGGAATATCCTATGGAGAGATGAACAAGATTCCAGAAATACAAATGCATGCCTCCTTGTGAGTTGTATTTAGATCACCCTTGTAAACATACGAATAATCTACATGCCCCTTCTCATACCACCCCCTTGCTTATTTGAAAGGCTGTCATCTAGTCCTTGAAGATGACATTAAGAATTAACTTACTTTTAAAGAGCTCAAAATGTTAGAAAGTTTTAGAAAGTTGATATTTGTTTCATTTTCATTATTTTAAGATGAAACTTGGATGTATAGATGACCATTGCTCCTGATTGTGCCTTTTGGGAGCACAGATAACAGGTTGAATTCATCTTCCAAGGGACAACCCTCCAAACACTTAAGGCAAACTACTCTAAGCCACTCCACCCCCAATTCTTTTAAATTTAAATATCATAATTTTCTTCTGATGAATCTAAAAGTATATAAACTTGATGCCCATCACCTGAGTTGCTCATCTCCAGATGTCAGTTTTTCAGATTTATTTTTAAATGAGCTGCTCATAATGGACACATGAATACATATATGATCTGACTAGTACTATCCTCTCTCGAAAGTTGTCTCTCTGCATGCAGCTCAAGCCTACATTAGTTTTTCTGGTTTCCATGTCACTTTGTATATTTCTTTATATTTTTCATTTTTGTTATTTTTGATGGATCTAAGATATTTCTTTATATTGATGTATCCTTTTTCTGCCATTCCTCATTATCTGAGAAATGCATTATTTCCTTTCAGATGCTACAAATATAGCTGCAATAACTATTTTTGTCCAGATAGTTTTCCACCTCCTTATTGATTATCATAAACCCTTATATAAGAGACTGTTGTTGTTCAGGCATTTCAGTTGCATCCAACTCTTGATGACTCCATTCTGTGATTTTCTTAGCAAAGATATGAGAGTGGTTTGCCATTTCCTTTTCCAGGTTTCCTTAAAGCCTTACCTTCTGTCTTAGAATAAATATTAAGTATTGGTTCCAAGGCAGAAAAAAACTGTGATGGCTAGACAACTAAGGTTTAGTGACTTTCCTAAGATCACACAGTTAGGAAGTATCTGAGGCTAGATTTGAACCTAGGACTTCCCATCTCTCTGGATTTCTCAATCCACTGAGCCAGGAAACAGCCTCAAGCTCATGAGCCTCATGCCTCATCTATGAGGCAAATAGAGTTGCCCAAGGTCACACAGCTAGTAAGTAAAGGATGTGACATTTGAACTCAGGAAGATAAGTCATCCTGATTCCAAGCCCAGTACTCTATCCATTGCCCCACCCAGCTACACCAAAGTATTAACATTTTTGAAAATATGTGCTTCAATGGGTAATAGAGCTCAAATTTCCCTTGATGTCAAATTCTAGGAATACTTCTCTTAGATTCTCACCACTCCATTCTTCTGCTTGTATCAATGACATATATATATATAT
>NW_025355200.1:0-4419 GCF_016433145.1 Gracilinanus agilis | reverse complement strand
TATTTTATTTTTTATCCAGAATTTAATTTTTGCTCTTTTATTTGGGACTTTTTTGGGGGAGGGGGGTTATTGGTTTTCGTTTGATAATTGATTCATACACCTCATAACTCAAGCCATGTAGCCCAGGGTGATTCTGGTGTTGGTCAACACCCTTCTCAGGGGGGATTGTGTCATTATCCTAAAATCCAAGGTTTAAAATCTTTTGGAGAAATTTCAGGAAAAGAAACTCGCCAACACCCTGAATCAAGAAAGTGGATCTTTTTGGAGAAGGTGCCACAAGGATGTCTGCGGAAACCACACCCTGCATCAAAAGATCCAGAATGAACTTTGGGATATAATGAACTGAACTGAAGGGGGTTGAACATAGTTATTCTGAATGTAAACTCTTATGCCAAAGGGAACTGCCCCCTAATTGGCTTTCTGCCAATGTGTCTAGCAATCATTTTTTGTTTTCTCTATTATCCCCATATTGTTGTAATTTCCCCTTTGTAAAGTGCAACAGGTTATGCACCTTTAGTCAGACTCTTTAGAGGTACAGGCTGGTTATGTAAAATGGTTCACTGGGGAGACTGGGCATGTAAATCTGAGATAATTCAACATGCTCGTCTCCCAGAAGAATCACAGGGGAAATTGTGTAAAGGGAGTTTCATCCTCTCCCCCTCCTGGATTGCCTATCAGGTTCATCCCGTGTGTCCGTGAACGTGAAAAGGTGTCGTTGTGACCCAACCAGGCTCTATTCCCTTGGAGGCGGCAGTGGAGCACCACAGCCGAGTCAACCACTCATGTAGGGAAATACGTGGTCCGTGAGGTTAGGCTTATACATATCTACATATCCGCCTTTTCTATTTCTAGGGATTATTAATAAACTTTATGGAAAATAAGAACTTGGAGATAGTAATTTAAAGCTAACAGATTTAAATCCAACATGTTGAAAGGGCCACAGAAACACAGATCCACTAATGCACTGCCGATGGAGCTGTGGAAATGGGGCAACCATTCTGGAAAGCCATTTGGAATTCTGCAAAGACAGCAACCAAAATGGCCAAGTTTTGTGGCCTAGAGCTCTCCGTCCCAGACTACTAGCCTAAGGAGGTGGGCACAAATGAAAGGTCCCACGTGCAGCCTTTTTTCATCACAGAACTGGAAACAAAGCAAATGTCTCCCTGACATGACTGTGGGTAGACTGTGACTTGGTGTTAAGAAATGATAAATACGATGAAGACAGAAGCATGGGAGCACATAGGGAAATGAGGC
Organism: Gracilinanus agilis; assembly: GCF_016433145.1. Lineage (NCBI taxonomy): Eukaryota > Metazoa > Chordata > Mammalia > Didelphimorphia > Didelphidae > Gracilinanus > Gracilinanus agilis. The sequence continues at coordinate 3,165 of NW_025355200.1, read as the reverse complement.
CCAGTGAGGTAGGGAGGACCAGAAAACAGGATGCCCAGGGACGGCACCATGTGAAGTGGCCAAGTAGGGGCTTCCCTCCCTTCTCTGAAGGGGCCTCTATGCCCAGATCGCCACACACATGGCCAAACAGACAAGGCCAGTGGGGGGCTCCTTTGGCTGACCCACTCTCTCCCTGTGTCTTTTCAAATCCTATTTCCAGAAGGCAGTTTAAAAAGGTAGAAGAGTGGCATATTCAGGGACGGAGGTAGTACAGAGAAGATGTCAATCAAAGTAGGGTTTCTCTGGAAAGACTTACACTCTTTCTATATAGTCAATAGAGGCCACCCTCCCCCACCCTCAATTTACTGAGAAGGAAGCTTGTGGCCCAGAAAGGCCTTGCCTGGGGTCCAGTGGGCTGTAAGTGGGTTTTAGCCCAGACTCCTTGACTTAGGAGATGAGTTCTACAGACATCATGAGGAGGTAATGATGCCGAGGCTTCCAACAGATGAAGGTCAGAGGCCCGGAGCTGGGCAGGAACAGGTCCAACCTGCTCTGTGTTCCTGGGGCTGACCTTTCAGTCTAAGACTCCAGAGGCCTTTTTATGAGTGCTATAGCCCTAAGGATCAGCCCCTGCCACTAAACCAACCGCAAGGAGATCAAGGATCATTCTGGTCCATGCCCTTCATTTTATAGGAGAGGAAACTGAGTCAGACAGAGAAGAGATTTGCCTAGAGTCTCACAGACATGGGATTCCAGCAGGGGCAGGCCTGGTGACCACAGATAGAGTTCATCCTAGGGCCAGGCTGGAGAGGTGGCAAGATGACCCAGATCCTGCACAACTGTCTCTCTGGGCCTCTGTTCTCCTCACGCTCTCTTTCCTTACCCCGAAGGCCTCCAGATTTCCTTTAAGACACCTCAACTCTTAGTTTATACAGAGGCTTTCCCAGCCCCCACTGCTAGTGTAGTCCCTCTGAAATTGCAGCCCATTTATGGGAAACCCATGTATGGGTTTCCATGTGATCTCCCCCATCAGACTGTGAGCTCCCTGAAGACAGGGGCTCCTTTTGCCTCTATATCCCCTGTACTTAGTGCTTGTGTTATTTAAAATCACTTTGGATACTTGGAACTACATTTCCCGTGATCCCCAATTACGTACGTAATCCAAAACAGGAAACCCATTGGGGATCATGGGAAATGTAGTTCCAAGTATCTCAAGTGATTTTAAATAACACACGCTGGGCCTGGCACACAGTTGGCACTTAGTCGATGTGAGCTGATTGACTGATTCACTGATCCTTTAGTGTGAGGCCCCAAGAGAAGGGACAGACAACAATCTGATGCCAAGGAAGCCAAGCCCGCTGGACAGAGACATTATTCCCAGAGCTACCACGGAGCCAGGCAATCCTGGGCCTGGGATCTTCCTGTGGTTCAGTTACCATCAGACACACTCCCCCAGCACTCTTTTTGAAGTAGCAAAGTCTGATACCCATTTTACAGATGAGGAAACAGAAGCCTCAAGAGAAGAAGACAGCCAAGAAGCCCTGAGCCAGACTGAACCCTGACATGCAGGGAGTCATCCCCGCTGCCCTTCCAAGGCCACATGGGCTTCTGACTGAATGAACTTATCTTCATAAAGCACCTGGTAAACCTTAGAGCATAGCAGAAAGGTGCCCTCCTAACAAGGAGGGGAAAACCATTATTATATTCACAAAGTCCTTCCTCTCCTGGAGGCAGTGTCATCAAGTGGTGAATGGGGAGAAGGCCCTGAGGCCACCGGGCCTGCAGGCACTAACAGGGCCATGAGGGGCCCAACTGGGCCTCAAAGGTGGATGAGAAGGTGCTGATGGCAGAGGAGGAAGCTGTCTGGCTGCCACGGATCCCAGACCACTCCTGGCCACCAAGAATCCATCCACTTACCCCCAGACACTCTTCTAGAAGGGGAAGGCCTGGGATTGCCAGTATGCCACAAGCACCAGGAAGGGTCCTGAGGGCCTGCAGGGAGGCCATTAACCACTAAGGGCTGCTGACCAAGAAGGGGAGAGGATGGATGGCCATCTCTGTATTACCAGAACAGAAGGCCAAGCAGTCACGTAGGGAGAATTGGGAGGACAAAGATAGCTGAACACATCCCAAGGACCCCCAAACCATCACCGGGGCAGCTTGAAGCTGCCCCCAGGGCTCAGACAAGCTGAAATCTGCCCTGAACATAGGATGGGAAAGGTCAGCTGCCGGCACAGGGCACAGGCCACAGACTCAATGTGAGGATGAGGAGGCGGCAACAGGACCGCAAAGACACTGTCACGGCTGTAATGGCACTGATGGAAGGATGGGACCAGAACCACGAAAGACAAATACAGCCTTAAAATCCAATAGCCACCACCAAGCCAATCCAAGTAAGCAGCCTCTGTCCCACAGAGGGCCTAAGACTGGAAAGGGGGGGGGGCAGTACGAATCAGAGGCTCCCTGATGCCCCCCACAAGTCCTCCTTCACCAGCTCCTTATTCACTGCCCAGAGCACAAAGGAGCAGCTGGGCTCCAAGGAGAGGGAGTGAGGAGGATGAGGAGAGAAGGGGACAATGCCATCTCTACCTGGGGGTGTACACTCAGGAAAGGGTCCTAAGCCTCTCACTCCCTGCCCACTCCCCAAGTCTGTCTAGGATCTGCAGGCTACATTAACTGGTAAACACTGTAGAAGAGCAGGGCTGGGGCGTCAGGACCCCTCAAAGAGTCTCTGCTTATCTCGGTTATAAACACAGATCCTTGCTCTGGTCCTGAAGTCCAGGGTTTGGTGGGAGGCGGCAGCATCACCATCCCACCAAGAGAACAGGCAACTGAGGCTCTGCCCACCAGGCAGGGACACAGCTCAGGCCCAGGCCTCCCGGCACCAAGCCCAGCGCTGACCCTGTACTCCAAGGGAGAAGCCAGGACAATGGAGGGAACAAACATGTGGCAAACACTTATCCCCATTGGGCAATTAGGCAGGCTAAGACTCAGGGGACAGGCTGAACTTGGCCAAAAAGAGAACCTGAACCCAGGCCTCCAGGCTGACTCACGTTGTGGGAAAAGGCATAGGGAGTGATCCACACGATGGGCTGGCCCAGCACCTCGGCCTCATAGTAGATCCCTTTGATTGACAGAAAGACCTGGGGGGGAAGGCAGGTAAGGAGATGAGAGAAGGGATAAGAG
>NW_025355199.1:0-1694 GCF_016433145.1 Gracilinanus agilis | reverse complement strand
CTTCCTGCCAGCCTCCATTCAGCCCCTGAGGTGACTTTCCTCTGAGCCAGGCTCCCCCTACAACCAATCCCTAATGATGCTCTTTCCCACTCCCAGCCTAATGGCCCATCTCCCTCCTCCCTGCCTCACAAGCTTCTGGCTGTCCCCCAGGGCAGCTGACAGGATCTTCCTCCCTGGCTTCCCTACAGTCCAAAGAACAGTCTCACCTCCTCCAGGGAGCCCTCCTGAATTCCTCTTCACTCTCTGCCTGTTCTCTGGTCATTATTGCCTATTTAGCCAGAGTAAAAGGGAATTCTTCATCCCTTGCTCTACCTTAACTGGGGAAAGAGCCAGCTCAGTGGACAGAGCTGAGCCCAAAAGAAGAGGTTCTGTTACCCTGGAGACCAGCCCACAGGAAAAGGAAATAGAAGCTGCTCTCAGAGAGGAAGTGACATAATAATGGCATCAGGGCAGGGAGAGATAAAGGGAAACAGGAAGTGGGGGGCGCTCTCTCGCTCTAACGTTTCCTGAGGGCAGGCGAAGCTCTGGCTGGGGCCAGTTTGGCTGCTGGAGAATCCCATGGAAGGAGAGCCTGAGGGAGGGCAGCTGCCCTTGTTTAGGGAGCTAGTTAGACCCTAGAGAGAGCAATAGTGTAGGTCCGGCCTGGTCAGCGAGGCTGAAGAGCTATTAGTGAGCCTCTCTGAAAGGACAGTTTTTAGGCAGTTTATAGGTTGATAGAAGTTTTAGGTGGGTTTCAGCCAGTACTAAGATAGATAGTTAAATCTCTCTCCTATTTTTGTTTTTGATTTTTCTAAATTAAAACAAAAAAAGCGTTTAACTGTTCTCCTACCTTTGTTAATCTCTTAATTCTAACCCTACACCAGAATAGAGCGTGCTTGGGGGTGACTGAAGCAGAGGCTGCTCAAGGGGTGGGGGAAGGGGGGCAGGAGCTTGGGGTTCTGGAGCCCAGAGGCTGGGAGGAAGAACTGCTGGGTCCTTACAGTGTGTGGTAAAAGTGCATCCGGTAATGGCCCTCTGGACACCTCCTCCAGGCAGGACGCTTTAGCAGGAAAGAAGGTCCTGAAGAGGTAGGAGAAGGCCACAACTGAACCCTGTCAGAGACCAGAGCAGCCACAGGGATACATTGTATCCAGCAAGAGTTCACACCCCGGCGCTGCCTGTCCAGCTCCACTGCAGCCCCAAGTCCTTTCTGGACCCAGCCAGCCCTGCCCAGCTCCAGGGTTCCAGGAGGTGGGGGGAGGGGAGAGGCTCCCGGCTTTGGGGGGATCGAGGAATAGAACTCAAGGAGGCACAGGTGGGCGGTGGTCTGCCCCAAAGGGACTTGTAAAAGGGAGAATTTGAACTCAGTCCCAGGCAAGGTCCTTGCCACAAGTGGCTCCAGGCTCTAACCTAAGTGGCAGGGAAAGACGCTCTCTGCCTCCCGCCCTCTCCCTCCCCCTACCAGAGCCAGGGCCCTCCACACATGGCCCCTCCACATTCAGGCCCCGCTCCCTGCTGTTCTCTCGCCACCACTTCATAATTACTGAGGCTTGAGCCGCGGGGCGCAGGAAGTTCCACGGCTGGCTATGGAGCCAAGGTAGGAAAATCTGGAAGAGGAGAAGAGGAGAGACTAAGAGATATCTTCAGCACCTGCTTCCCACAAGCCTGTTCACCCCTTATTCTGGGACTGGCTTGCCCCGCCCTGCCGCTTGGGG
>NW_025355198.1:0-8606 GCF_016433145.1 Gracilinanus agilis | reverse complement strand
CATCTCTGTCTCTCTGTCTCTCTTCCTCTCTCTCTCTGTCTCTCTCTCTGTCTCTCTCTCTCTCTCTCTCTCTCTCTCTCTCTCTGTCTCTCTCTCTCTCTCTGTCTCTCTCTCTCTCTGTCTCTCTCTCTCTCTGTCTCTCTCCCTGTCTCTCTCCATGCCCCCTTAAAGTACAGAATAGTTAATATAAATTAACATCATTGGTTCCAAGGAGGAAATTCCTCAAAACTAGAGGAGGGAAAGAAGCAACTTCTACCTTGCCCTTGCATTTCCCTTACCAAAACAACATTATGGTCTCTCTTTTCAAAGGCTATACTGGTATGCACTATAGGGAGACAGAAGATTGGGAAAGTGTCTGCAACTGAGTATACTGAAAACCTCAGAACTCTAAAATCAAAATCAGACACAATATATTCCTACTCATATGCCCAATGGAATGCTGAAGCAGGGAGTCCATATCCTCTTAAGCTCAGTTCTTACTAATATCACATTATGCATTTGCTCCAGGGAGGGAAAAATTCTTTGATAACCTGAACCTTATCCAGGTGGACAATAAGAACACTAATCCCTTATATTTCTCAGGGGCTTTACTGTTACAAATTATTTTGAATAGCTTATACCATTTGATCCTCAGGACAAACCTGTGAGGTAGGTAGGTCAGGTATTATGGCACTCATTTTGCACATGAGGAAAATAAGAAAAAGAAAGAGAAAGGAAAGCTTGCAAATTTGTGGAAAAACTGGGACTCTAGTTTAGGCCTTTTGATAAGTCCAGCAATCTTTGATTGTTAACTTTGCTTGAAAACTCAACATCATCTATGGTCAAAGAGAAAAATAAAAACAAAAAAACAGGAACGCTCATGCTGGATCAGACCCAAGACAATTCAACACACTATTCTGCTGATGAAAGTGACTCACACCTAACTACATTGAAAGCCAGAAGCAAGCTGAATTCATAATAGGACACAGTATTGTAGTATCCGATATTATTGTTTCTATTATTAATAATGTATTTTATAAATATTTTATTTTAAGTGCATATTATTATATGTTGTATAATATAATTACTATTTCTTATTATGCTAAATATGTTATTACCCTTGACAGAAAGTAAGCCCCCTTGATTTCAGGGAATATTTTATTTTCATGTTTGTATTCCCATTACCTAGCACAGTACTTGGCACATAATTAGGTGCTTGATAAATTTTTGATGATTCAATAAGTGATGCAACTCTTTTGAGCACTTTTAACTGTTAGGAAGTATTTAATTATATGAAACGTAAATCTATCCCTTTGTATCTTCCTCCGCAACCCTCTACCTATAACCTCCTATAATTACTCATGCTTCTTACTTCTAAAAGGAAGAATCAGAGTGGCCTATACCTCTTTCACATCGAAATACATCAAATATTTGGTTACATTCTAAGTCTTTTTAACATTCCCATATCCTTCAACTGATTTTTGTGAAGCATGTTCTTTTTTAATAACTGTTTTCTACATGTATTTCAATTTGTCTGTCTTTCCTAAAATGTAATGGCCAAAAAAGGGACTCTAGGTATGGGAAGTGCATAATGCAACTGTGAAATCCCTTGTTCTATCTAGACACTCTATTTTCATGCACCCTACTAGAGTTTTATCTTTTTTGACCATCAGGTCACATTGTTGACTTGTAATCATGCTTGAAATCCAATAAAAACATCCAAAACTTTTTCCCCCCAGGATCTTTTATTTTTCTAGCCACACATCTCTCCATTATCTTGTGAAGCTGGTTTTTTAAATCCAAATCCCAAATGTTTTGGATTTATCCTGTTTAAATTTATCTTATCTTATGATAGTTCTGGATGGTTGAAGTCTTTATGGAATCCGTCATTGACCAAATAATCTATCACTCAGCTTCATACAATCTACCCATTTGCCAAGCATGACATCTAAGTCATAGATCAAAATATTAACCTAAATAGAATCAAATAAAGATATCTGGGGTATTTCACTATATAACTCCTTCTAAGTCATCATTAACCCATTAACATCTCTTCTCTGGCTTTAGCCAGTTTCAAACAAGCTTAACTATATTATCGTCTTGCTTCTATCTCTCAAATTTATCCAAAAAAGTAATATGTAAGAGTTTGCCAAATAGTTTTCTGAAATTTAAGTACAGAGATATCTTCCTCACAGGAGCTTTGTCCATTGTGTTTTTGATATATCATGGGTTGGTATAAGAAAATAAGTGGGGATTTGCAGAAGCCACAGACAACACACAAAAGCCAGCAGATGACAGGAAAAGTTTAGAAAGTCAGAAAAAAAAATATATATATGGAATTATATAATATCAACATACTTTTAATGTCATAAATATTCACAATTTCTTTTTAAAAGTTAAAATAAGTAAAGAGTTAAAGTTTGTGATAACACAAAAGTCAATAGGCAACACACAAAGGCTAGAAATGTAGTGATATATTGAAAAGTTTAGTAACTCATACATGCATATAAGGTATTTTAAATACCCCATAAAAGAAAAAGAAAAAAAATCAAGGGAATATCAACCTAGTATTGATTTTGTATTGGTCGGTATTAGACTTTATTGGTAGGTTTCCAGGTTACAGTTGTTGACTGTTGGAGTAATGGCTGGACTTGCAGTTGATAAAAGTCAACTGGAGACTGATATATAAAAACCCTTATTTATTTAAAACTATAAGAATAAAGGGAAAGGAAATGAAGGATGAAAAGGAAAGTATGAAATGTATTCTCATATTATTTATATATTCCCTAAATCTAATAACTAAGTTAATAGTCTATGATAACTGGGGGCAGCTGGGTAGCTCAGTGGATTGAGTCAGGCCTAGAGACGGTAGGTCCTAGGTTCAAATCCGGCCTCAGACACTTCCCAGCTGTGTGACCCTGGGCAAGTCACTTAACTCCCATTGCCCACCCTTACCACTCTTCCACCTAAGAGCCAATACACAGAAGTTAAGGGTTTAAAAAAATAAAAATTAAAAAAAGAATAAAGGGAAAGGAAATGAAGGATGAAAAGGAAAGTATGAAATATATTCTCATATTATTTATATATTCCCTAAATCTAATAACTAACTGGATCCCAAACCCCAAAACTAAAAATCCTCAAGGAATCGCTTCTGCCTGAAAAAAGGCCTTCTCTAACCTCCTTAATCTATCTAAAATATATTTTCTATCTTTATACTCTATGCTAATTATAAAATCCTTATATTATGTCTTCAAAGCTCAGCTAAGATTTCTCGGTCTCTCTCAGTCTCCAAAACTCCAGTTGTGTCAGGAAAAACAGTCACTATAGGTTTACAGACTTGAGTTGCCCTTTTCTGCCCCCTGCTGAATAGAATCAGGGAAGCAGTCGGAGTCCCATTCACTCTGTCTTGAATCTTCTTCAGTAATTTTCAACCACCAGATATTATTCCTAACCAGGTATATCCACAATCCTCCAGGAATACAGAGAGGAAAACGCCAACCAACCACCACTCTTGAGCTTCAAGCCCCAAAATGTGTCCATTATATTCCAACTCCTCACCTAATGCACTTCTGGGAATGCTGCCCCTCTGACCTCCAAACACTCCATAGAAATCTTAAAGTATCCTCCAGAAATTTTAGGTTACTTGATACAACCTACATCTGACTACATTCTATCCTTAATTAGGCAACTTTCTTATTTATCTCTTACACCATCACTGTTCTAGGGGCAGCGCCTTGACCCAGTGGATAAAGATCCAGGCCTTGCTTGAGACACTAAATGCTGGGTTCAAATTTGACCTCAGATACTTCTTACCTATATGACCCCAGGCAAGTCACTTAACCCCTTTTGAACTGATCAATTCTAAGACAGAATGTGAGAGTTTTTATTTTAATATGTTGTAAAATTTGGTTAGAAATAGTTATCAACTTAACTGTATATATTGGGTAACTATGGATTTTATCTTAGTATTTCAACTGTCTAGCAAATACTTGGATTATTTTTAAGATATAATGGTTGTGGAATTAATTATTGAAGAAATTTCATTTTATAGCTATTGCTAAGCTTCCAACTGAATTACCAATCTGAGGTTATAGGTAGAGATTCTTTTTAATGATATTTTGGAAATAACACATTGAACATCTCTTCCATTTGTTATGCTAATGTGCTGTGTCAGAAAGCATTGGAGGACTTCTTCAGAGAAGACAGAGATTTGAGTTTCCACTCTGCCACTTGGTTATGTGACCTTAAGCAATCATTTCCCTTCCTTATATCTCAGTTCCTTCTTCTGTAAAATGAGAAAGTTGGATGACCTGATATATCTTATTTTAACTTTCTTTGGTTCATCACAAAAAGTCTAGTATAGGAGGCAGATTTGATATTGATGTTCAGTTGTTCAGTCTTGTACAACCTTTCATGACTCTTCGGCACATCAGGCCCTTTTGTCCTCTACTATCTCCTAAAGTTTGTTCGAGCTCATGTTTGTTGCTTCTGTGACATTATCTAAACATCTTTATAGTGTATTATTTTGCAGCTTTTTGCAAAATTATGTAAAATAGATTGCTAGAATTTTCAGGAAGGTATGGGCAGAGCTAGAATTAAAAATCAGAAATATTTTATTTCTAGCAAATTGTCCAATGATGATGATAATGCTGTTGATGATAAATGGCAATAATAATAGCTACCATATATAGAGTATTTGTTATGTGCCAGGCACTAAGCTAAACACTTTACTTATATTATTTCATTGGATATGTACAACAACCTTGGGGGGTAAGTGTTTTCATTATCTATTTTACAGATAAGGAAAGTGAGGCAAAAAGAAGTTATATATTTGAAGCCAGATTTGAATGCAGATAAGTTACCTCTAATAATACTTCAGTTATCATAATTCATAAAATAATAAGGCATAAATTTCAAATAATTCCAAGCAACTGAGAAGTTATTCAGGAAAGAAGGACAATGGAAGCTCCAGCGTTGGAATGACTTCTCCAGAAATGACTACATTTTCAGCTTACCACGAGAAGATATTCATACCACAGTTGTGCCAATATTGTAAATGCCATGTTTATGGAATACATGGAGGAAAGTATCCCTTTGCAGCATCAATAAAACTGAATATTATTGTTAAGGAGCAATTTGTTTTCTTTTACAAATGAATATGATAGTTTCCATTTGTTAGCTTTTACCTTTCTTTAAAAGTTAGGGTTCACAGGACATTAGAAGTGACTTTGGCACAAGGGTGTACAAACTAGGAAATATTGAGATACCACCATTCACTTATCTCTCACTTTTGAATCCTTTAATTTAAAATTTACTTTTTCATTCCTTTAATATATTGAAGGCAATTTAATTGCAATTTAGACTTATCATGTTCAAACTTTGTTAAAGGTCTTTCTTCAGAAGCTTTTTTTTTCTTTTCTGAGTTTATTATTTCTATCAGTGGCACCAACATTTACCCTTGTCTTCTCCTGGCTGACTAGTTTATGGATACTTGGGTTCCTGCTAGAAGGCTCTTTTCTATATCTATATGATTTGGGGGGAGGATCATAAAAGCTGCACTCAACCTTGATCTGGGGGCTTAAAAACTTTCATTGTTGTGCTAACATCTACAGAGCCATGGAAGGGTAATCTGCATATTCAGTATGTTTGCAGGATCTCTTAATGCATTTTCAGAAGAAAAGAATAGAAGAAGGACACACATCCAATCTACTCTAGATTCTAGCAGCCCTAACTGGCTAAGCTATTTACAGCCACCAGGATAGCCAGTGACAGTCTTGAGATTCAATTAAACTGATTTATACAATATTAGGGTCATCATATTTCAATTTAGAGTTAGAAGAGATCTTAGAGTTTACTGAATGCATTCAAATTATTTTACAGATAAGGAATTTGAAGCTCAGAGTTGTTTTTTTTTGTTTGTTTTCATTTTTTAAAAAACCCTTACCTTCTGTCTTGGAATCAATACTATGTATTGATTCCAAAGCAGAAGAGTGGTAAGGGTGGGCAATGGGGGTCAAGTGACTTGCCCAGGGTCACACAGCTGGGAAGTGTCTGAGGTCAAATTTGGACCTAGAACCTCCCATCTCTAGGCCTGGCTCTCAATCCACTGAGCTACTCAGCTACCCCCTCAGAGTTGTTAAGTGATTTAACCAGGTTCACAAAAGAAATATGCATCAGAAGTGGGATTTGAACCCTGATCTCTGACTCCTGTTTTAACAGTCTTTCCATATAGTTTCATAACTGGCTAGTTTGATGGTTACTGATAGCTCAGCCTGTCAGTTACACTAAGGAAAATAAAGTGAAGTAATTTGTCTCATCTTTTTTTTTATAGCAAATTCCATTTGGAGGAAATATAATAGATGAAATCTTCTATATAATGGCCATGATTTTTATAAAAATTGCACATTCCTAAATATTAAATGCCACTGTCCATTTTTGTTCTTTTTCTCTCAAAGCACATGAAAGTGTTAGAGTGAATAGTCTCAATAATTCCTCCAAGGGAGTTGATAAGGAATGTATTATAGATCATTTGGAAGAGCTCAGTGTCAAACATCCAATACAATTGTGTCTCATGAAAGACCTCAAATTTAAGGTTGGCAACAGAGCAATAACATTGTTTTAAGGGAAAAAAATTCATACAGAGGTTTCAGAGTGAGGTGACAGCACTTTTTCCTGCATCTTATCAAAACAGGGAGGTGGATTATTTTTCCTTTGTTTGAAAACCGATGAGAAATTTGATTCCTTATAGAGAACTTATACACTATAGTCAAAGTTTGTCGAATTTTAAATACCCGTGGTCAGCTATTCACCTAACACATACCCAACAATCTCACAATGAATCTTGTGAGGGATATGTGGTACAAATATTCAAGAGAATTTAGATTTAATTCTTCTGAAGTCACTGTTCATTGTCACGGCAAGGTCAAATGAGATGTCAAGGAAAAAAGCAGGTATTATATTTTTAAAAACAAGACTTTATTTTAAAAGGAAAAGAAAACTCATGGTTATTTTTAGATTTACTAATAGCACATTAGAATTGCAGCATTACATTGAAAATATGTTCTTGAGATTTAAAATCATTTCAACAGGTGTTGCAGTGGTAAGGTTTTTCCTTCATGAATGATTCCCCTCCCCTGCCTACTTAATAAAACCACAGAAGAGGAGATATAAGATATTAATGTGATAAACTAAAGGTTAAAAAACTATCTATTCATTGCTCTTTTGGGAAGTATGAAGGAGTTGCCCTAATGGAAACTAGAGAGCTTGCAACTGTCTGTGTCTCTGATGATCCTTAACAAGCAAGTATTCTAGTTAGGAGAAATGGGTCAGATAGTGGAGAAATGAACCAACTTTGTGAAATGTGACACTTTTACCTAAATGGGGACAAGTAGGGAGATTTTTTTTTTCTTTTCATTCTTCCACTGTTTAGGAATCTTGTAATAGAGATATCCTTTGGAAGACATCACAAAGAAAGAGGGTTAGGTGTCAAGAAAGAGGAAAAGATGCAGAGAAACAATGATGCAAGAAGAAGCAAATTCAATTAATTAGCATAAAGTCTGGCATGACAGAAGAGAGTCTGTTATAGATTCAAAAGAAAACTGGAGAGTTGAGATGCAAAGAGAAATTGACCCAAAAAGCACAGCTGAGGATCTTGTGCAGCAGAGATGCTATAACCATGGAGCACTATTAGGAGGGCACCATTAGATGTTTAGAGGGAGGGGACAGTGGATAGAGAGCAGTCAAGAAGTCCTGAATTCAAACTGAGCCTCTGACACTAGCCATTTAATCCCCAGGATAAGTCACAACCTTTGCCTGTCTAAGTCTCCTCATCACTAAAAAAGTGGGTAATAATAGTATCTACAATCCATGGTTATTATGAGGAATCAATGAACTACCATTGGCAAAATGCTTTGAAAACCTTAAAGGGCTATTATAAATATTTTTATTGCTATCATTATTAGGCATTAGAGATCTGTAATGTCAAAGGCAAAGCGTGAGTTATCTTAGCTGTGTGTGTTCCTTACATGAGTGATTTACTCTCAAAGTACCCCAAATTTGTGCCTACTCTCCACACTGACCCAGAGGAATTATGGGAAAGTGTGCCCCAGGTTAATTGGAGGAATCATTTGTAGCTACTCTTCTTAGTGAATATTTCTCTTTGAGATTTTTTTCCCTAGTGGCTATTGGAGCTAATTACACTGGTTTGGGCTTGTTAGAGATCATTTTGTGGGTGTGGATCCACAGAGTAACTTTGAACATAAGATAGCATTTGAACTCTGGGAATTAGGCCTACAGCCTATAAGTGTGACTGTTAATTGAAAAGTTAGCTTTTGAAGGAAAATTTCACCTAAAATACATTACAATTACCCTATATCTTTGGAGGGCTCCTATGGAGAGATTTTCCATTTAGGAGTTGCCTACTTGAATATCTTAATTTTTCAGGGATCTGCTGGGGAGGGGGGGTCAGTTGAGGAATGCAAATTTTTTCTCTTCACTATTAGGGGCTCAGGGGCTATAGGTTTAGAACCAAAGACCAAAAGTATATACTTGAACCAGAAAGACATACGCCTTTAGAGACCCATTCTGTGGGCCCCAATTTCAGGATATGGCTACAGAGAGGATATTAT
>NW_025355197.1:0-5868 GCF_016433145.1 Gracilinanus agilis | reverse complement strand
TTTCCATTCCTTGCAGGGCTCCCCGCAGCCCTGCACAGGCTTTCCGCTTGGCACACACTCACCCTCCCAGGGCAGCCCAGGCTCTCGACTTGCCAGGCCAAACTTTGCTCTTTAACCCCTCCGTGCTGTTTGCTGAGATTAGTCACTCCCCTCCCTAGCACCCCTAACCACTAGGGCCTGGGATGGAGGTGGAGGTCGGGAGGGCGCTAAAGACTGAAGGGAGCCCCTTTGCTAGTTTATTACTGGTTGAAGAGAACCCGATCACCACCACCCTCTACTCCTGGGGGAGTCCAAACTTCAGGCTACATCTGTCCTAGGAACGCAGATCTTAACCCTTTCCCTTGCTCCACCATCACTACCCTAATTGGATGCAATAAAAAAAGAGAGTAAGGCCTCCCTCCTTATCCTGGGTTATGGGCTAGGGGCTGCATTTCCACCAAATCGCCCTACGGCCACTCTTTAACTGTGAATGCCAGAGCCACCGAGGCCCAAGGCCCACCACCCTGATGCAATCCTGGGAGGGAGAGATAGGTTACAGAATCATACATTTTTAGATTGGAATCAGGAGATCTGGTCCTGTTACAAAAGAGGAAACTGAGACCCAAACATATTGTTTTCTTGCCTAAGAGGTTGTTTTCTATAAGCCTTTACATAAACTCTGGCTAGATGGACTGTCCCCCGGGGACAAGGGTTATTTATCCTGTCTGTCATCCAGTAGACCCAGAATCTCCACCCCCAGATTCTTCTGGCAATGAACTCAGCAGAGGGTCGGGCATTCTAGCCCTTCCTAAGTATTTATCCTTCCTTCTCCTAAACCCTCTAAGTATCTCCATAACATGTGTTTCGCAGGCATGAGTACCCCTTGTTGCTAGACTGTGTTTCCCTCAAAAAACTTTTTAGAGATTAGCTAAAGCAGGAGGTTTAATGAGAGTGGGGGGCAAGGGTGGAGGGAAGAAAGGAGGCGTCCTCCAGCAGGGCTCTTCCCCAAGATGGTCTGACATCCCTCTCTGCCCCCAGTAACTCTGCTAGACACCAGCACTGCACAAGGAGAACTGGGCTGGCTATTGGACCCACCAGAGACTGGGGTGAGTATGAGCAGAGAGAAGGGCTTGCAGGACTAGGGAGGGTTCTAGGCCAGTGGGAAATGGGACAGGCAGGTGGGTGGAGGAAGAGAAGAAAAGAGCAGGAAAAACTGGAAGTGTCTCCCAGGGAGGCGGTTGTCGGGTGTGTGTTGGGGGGGGGAGGTGGAGCGGAGGCTGAGTCAGAGCCTAGTGAGTGGGGTGAGGTGGGGGGGCCTGACTTTTCCCCATGGAGAATGTCTAAATATCCTAGCTTAGGTTGGCTCCTCCCCTTTCCTGTTTCCCCAAAATGGGGGGGAGGGGGAGTTTGATCCCAAGAGCAGTGGATTTGACAACAGGAGATGGTCACTAAGAATTTTAAAGGAAAGCAGGGAGGGAAATCCAGCTGCTGTCACAGCTACTCTCTCTCCCTCATAAAAAGGAAAATCTATGATGTTTTCTTCCCTATTCCCAAACTCTTGACTGTTGCTGCCATGCTTGCCATCAGGAGTCTTTAAACCCTTCTTCATCTTGCTATCCCAGGGGGTGTCATGTGTGTTCCAGGTACATGTTCCTCTATGCCTGGTCATTAGGGGAAGCAGGAGCCCACCAAAAGGGTTTAGGAGAATCTTAGGAGACCATGTAGGCAGGAGAGGCTGAGTGCAAGAATTTTATGTCTGTTCTCCCAGGATGACTGAAGAGAGAAACCAGCAAGCAAGGGAGTTATTCCAGCTAGTTAAAGCTCTGGGGTTCTTATTGAGGGCCTTTCCCCTCTTTGGGCTCCATTGTTGAGGTTTTCGTCTTATAGCAGCCACCCTTTCTAGTTTCTCAGGCACTAGACTATTCATTCTGGGTTTGCTGTTCCCTTTTCCTCTGCTTTTTAGGGTCCTGGCTCCACTCTTTCTGCTCTCCCACAGTGTGGCCTGTAATTAGAGTTAATAGACTAAACTATAATGTATCCTCCAGGAGGGGCTGCTTAGGAAATCCTGAACTAGACGTGCCCTAATAGGCGCCTTATCCCATAAAACAGCTAATCACCCCACAACTATGGCTACGGGCCCACCTGCTGGTTCCCACTGGTCCCTTGAACTCCCACCCCCTCCCAACCTCACCCCCATTCCCAACCCCAACTAACTCTTTCACTAGCAACTAATTATCCTTAACTGAAAAGAAGTAGGCTGTTCAGTTAAACAGATCACCAGTGGGTAGAAGATCAAGGAGAAGAGGCAGAGATTCCTCCTTCAGTTTGTCCATCCCACACACCCCTCACCCCAGATTCAAAAGTCAGTCAAAATAACCAGCAGCCAACCACCTGGCTTCCCAGGATGCACTTGGGAAGCTGGCTACTTAGCCGATTAGTGAAGGATTCTTATTGCTGGTGCAGAACATCTGTTTGTCTGCCCTATCTCCTGTTTTGTTGCTGCTGAAACGGAGGGGGGACGTGTTACAGTGAAGACCGACTGTCTTTGCAAGCACCAGCTGAGACCGTGGCAATCTGGCTATGGTCACCCCCTACTTCTAAGCCAACTGCCTGCTTGCTTGGCTTCACCTGTAACACTCCCCCACCTGACCACCCCCAGCTTAGGTCTGGGCACTTTTCCTTTCTCCCCTGGACTTTCTAAGTCCCTGGAGTCCCATAGGCTTCGTCTGCCTTCAGTAACTATGGTAGCAGGTAGAGAGATTGTACTTTTCTTCGGCCATTGACAATCCTTCCACCTCCACCGCCTAGTAATTAGCTTTTTAGATATAGTTATGCATGCATATACACACACATATCTATATCTAGACAGATATCTATCTTATCTATCTACATAAAGATAGAGTTTGCCCTTCAGTTTACCAAGTCCAGCTACAAAATTCCATGTGGCCAATTTTTAGTTCCTAAAGCTGTAAAACGAACTCCTCAAATATTAGACGATTCCAATGCCAGAAGAGTGTTAAGTGCCCTTTTACCTATGAGGATTTCATCTTCTTTACAACTCCCAATGTCTGCACAGCCTTGAGATACCAGGAATGAACTCAAACTTGAGCCATGAACTGGGTCCACTTGATAGCTCTAGATAGAGTAAAGTGGGAGTAATTCAGACGAGGACCCAAGAAGCCCTGCTTTGGTTGCCCTTTCTTCAGTGGGACAGAGTTGGGAGGGAGAACCAGTGGCCATGAGCCTTAGATATTCTGTCCTGAAGCTTTATGGGGCTACCCTAAAGCAGGGATGTATCTTGCTGACTGGAGTAAAGAGAACAGAATGAGAGGAGTGAGCCTCCAGAAAGGGAGTGGGAGGGATGGTTGAGGGGCACACTGACACCATTTCTCTCCATCCAGTGGAGTGAAGTGCAACAGATGCTGAATGGAACGCCAATGTACATGTACCAGGACTGTCCGGTGCTGGCTGGGGGTGACACAGACCACTGGCTTCGCTCCAATTGGATCTACCGGGGGGAGGCAGCTTCTCGAGTTCATGTCGAGCTTCAGTTTACTGTTCGAGACTGCAAGAGTTTCCCGGGAGGGTCAGGACCACAGGGCTGCAAGGAGACATTCAACCTCTTCTACATGGAAAGTGATCATGATGTGGGCATCCAGCTTCGCCGACCCCTCTTCCATAAGGTGCTGTTGCCCCACCCTGTCCATCCCTAGTTCAGCCCTTTGACCAGCCTGATCTCTTGACACAACCCTTATTGCCAAGGAGAGGAAATTCATGAAGGAGGGGAAGTACATACTCTAGTGACTCTAGCACTCCATTCTCTTGTCTCCCCAGGTGACGACAGTGGCTGCAGACCAGAGTTTTACCATTCGGGACCTGGCAACTGGTGCCGTGCGGCTAAATGTGGAGCGATGCCTGCTGGGCCGCCTGACTCGCCGTGGCCTTTACCTTGCTTTTCACAACCCTGGAGCTTGTGTGGCCCTGGTGGCTGTTCGTGTATTCTACCAGCGTTGTGCTGAGATTGTGCATAAGCTAGCACACTTCCCGGACACCCTTCCGAAGCCCATGGGTTTGGTCGAAGTGGCAGGGACCTGCCTGCCTCATGCCCAGTATGCCCCTGGCCCTTCAGCTGCCCCTCGAATGCACTGTAGCGCTGATGGAGAATGGCTGGTACCTGTGGGTAGATGTTACTGCAACCCAGGCTATCAGGAGGTCGAGGAGGAGAATGGTGTTGAACAATGTGCTGGTAAGGGCATGGGAAGAGAGCGACTGGGTGAGAATTCAGGGTTGGGGAGGGAGGACAAGACAAGAATTCTCATCGTCCTTTCCAATTTTGTACTGCAGGATTCCATCCTCTCCACCTATGATCACCACCCTTATCACCTCTTACTTTTTTTTGTAAACCCTTACCTTGTCTTGGTATCAAGTCTAAGACAGAAGAGCAACAAGGGCTAAGTAACTAGGGTTAAGTGACTTGTCTAAGGTCTCATAGCTAGGAAATATCTGAGGCCAAATTTGAACCCAGGTCCTCCTGACTCCTGGCCTGGCTCTCTATCTACTATGCTGCCTAGCTAACCTCTCCTCACTTATG
This sequence comes from Gracilinanus agilis, assembly GCF_016433145.1. Taxonomy (NCBI): domain Eukaryota; kingdom Metazoa; phylum Chordata; class Mammalia; order Didelphimorphia; family Didelphidae; genus Gracilinanus; species Gracilinanus agilis. Next base: position 1,298 of record NW_025355197.1, on the reverse strand, counting down.
AACTTAACTTTCTGCTCACCTCTCCCACATCCCTATCCCTCTTCCTTTCTCCAGCTCTAAAAGACTTCACAAACCTTAAAAGAGCTACCTAAATGTAAATCCACTGTCTTCATCCTATCTTACATGCTCCACTCTTATCACTAATGTTAATCATTTCCATTTTCTTTGTCATTATTCTCCCTGTCCTGTAACCTAGTGTGGGGATGGGGATGGGGAGTTGGGGCACAGGGCCAAGCTGGAATCATGGGGGCTGTATGAGAGAGAGGAACAGGAACAAGTACTGACTCTGCTGAATTAGTCTTCATTTTCAGCTTTAGGTTCAGTCACTCCGTTCTCTATAATTTAGGGATGGGAACTGGCATGTCAAAACTCTGGCTCAGTGGATAAAGAGCCATTCCTAGAACTGTCCTACATTCAAATCTGGGCTCAGACACTTCTTAATTATGTGACCCTGGGCAGGTCACTTAACCCCAGGGATCTAGTCCTTCTGCTCTTCTGCCTTGGAACCAATACTTAGTAAGGGTTAAAAAAAAAAAACCTCTACCTACCCTGAAGTGTTATGATGACAATAACAGTAGCTCACATTTATATAGCACTTTAAGGTTTGCAAAGATATGTGTGTATGCATATATATATACATATATTAGAGATGTGCATGTATATATACACCCATACAAATTGTATTTGATTTTCATAACCAGGTGCTATTATTTCCATCTAACAGATAAGGAAACTGAGAGTTGGGTTAAATGACTTGCTCCTGGTCACCTGCTAATATGTATATAAGACAAGATTCAAACCGAAGTGTTGCTGATTCTGTCTGGCCCTTCATCCATTATATAGACTCATGTTTCATTCCTTCATACTCCCACTATAGATCTGTGGTTAATGGGGCCTCTTTTACCATTGCCCCTCCGAATTGAAGCCCTAACCTCTCTTGGACTATGGCAGTACCCTGTTAACTAGTCTCCCTGCTTCCAGAATCTTCCCCCTTCCAGGTTTTCCTATGTACCATAATAATCTTGCTGAAACTCAGATTTTGATTTGTCACTAACCTATTCAATAGAATGTCCAGTGACTTTCAGATGCTCCAGACTCTTTGGTCTGCTATTCACAGCCCTTTCCAAGATGACTACAACCTCCAAGATCTTGTTCATATGAGGCAAAAATTGGGAAATAGGCACTTGAGTTTTGGGCAAAATTGGGGCAAAAAAAAATTGGGGCAAAAAAAATTCCCAAATTTATTTCCTTTTCCCTATTTGTTTTATTTTTCACCATTCCCATCCCCTGGCATGCCC
>NW_025355196.1:0-3507 GCF_016433145.1 Gracilinanus agilis | reverse complement strand
AGGAAGGATGAAGGGACAAACAGTAGAGAAGTGTAAATTGGATGCAGTGAGAAATAGAGAACCATGGATGATGGAATAGAGAAGTGACATGATGAGAGAAATATTAACAGAAACCTACCTAGGCAATGGTTGATGAAGTCAGGGAAGACAACATCGCATGTTGTATGCAATGGGAGGAATTCAGATGTAGGTGATAAGAAGCTGTTCTCAAATATGGGCAGAAACAAAGAAGACATACAAGCAATATCTCCAGTGACAGGACTGACTTATGCCATTGCTTTCCATTGAAATACCTTTTCTATTCATAAAGACAGGAAGAAGTCACCCCCCTAAATTATTTACCCTAAACCAAACACTCCCATCCGCTGGATCCCTTATTCTAGTCTTCTGTTCCTTCTCTGTGGCTGGGGTGTTGGGGTGGGGGAGAAAGGGAGCATTCAGAAGGAGAGAAATTGGCCATCAAGAACACTCCATCAAATGCAGTATTTATCTCTTGAAGCACTACAAATTGTAGCCCACATTAAATGCAGAGAGAGAATGCTGTGTTGAAGCTGGCTGTCTCACCTTCTATTTTACCTGCTTTATGAGCTCAGCCTTCTGGCTAGTACGCATGCTTAAAGCAAGGCTCACCTGAAGGGAATCCAGCCCCAGGTCTGCTGACTCCTGGCACATGGTGAAAAGCCATCTGGCTCTTACCCCTGCTCACTAGTGGAGTTCAAAGGGAGTTTCTGTGAAAGAGTGGACTCCCAGGGCCAATTCTTGAGGCTACAAAACCTTTGTTGTCTCTGGGATGTTTGTTATTGATGTTTCTATGTTTGTGTAAGTGGCCCCAGCAGCTGGTGATGGACCCAGGTTTGGTTTGATTGCGTTTGGAAGAGAGAGAAAAAAATCAATAGTGAAATCATATTAGCTACAGATAGGAGCTGTTTATTTAAAACATCAAGGCCTGAACGCTGGCTACCTTGAGGCTCTCTAATGATCTTAAGGCTGGTCACATGGGGAGCTGGGAAGGCTTTGTTATCTGTATGGATGGAATACTTGAATGCTGTATGTAGCTCTGGTCCCTTCCTGGAGCCCTTGGGGAAGAGCTGTCTTCTCATTCTGCCCAGGACACCAGGGATACTTGCATTGGATGCCCTGAGCCACATCCAGGGCAAATTGCCTTATGGTTCTTCTAGGAGGTTAGCCTGCTTTTCAGGAAGGAGGAGACAGGGGAGCAGAACTCCAAACCTCCTCCTAATAAGGAGCACAGAGCCACCGAGCCAGTGAGGGAGTGTGGCAGGGATTTGAGCCTGCTTTTGATGTGGCTACAGGGATCTTTTTCTATGGAAGATGATATATGATGTGGCCTGCTGTCATTTTTTTCCCCTCTCTTTCAAGATTGTCTTGTTTCTTGCTTGCAAGGAAGTCTTGAATCTAATCTTGGCCTTTTCTAGCCAAATAACCATAATAAAGATTCATGTTTATCTAATATTTGAGACTTATAAAAGCTCATAAAATGTCAGGGCTGGGAGGGTCCTTAGAACAGAGAATGTCAGAGCTGGGAGAGAGCTTAGAACAGAGAATGTCAGAGCTGGGAGAGACCTTAGAACAGGGAATGTCAGAGCTGGGAGAGAGCTTAGAACAGGGAATGTCAGAGCTGGGAGAGATCTTAGAACACAGAATGTCAGAGCTGGAAGGCCCCGAGGCATTATCTAACACAGCTCTCTCATTTTGCAGATAAATATAACTGAGACCCAGAAAGGGAAATGATCTGCCCTATTTTCAAAAGCCACTGTGAGCCATAACTGAGTCTTCTATGTCAGAAGCAAAGACTTCCAATAAATGGCCAAGTTGATTCTTGGAGAGTCATCTTGGTGAAGATAGAAGAATCCTAAATTTAGAGCAAGGAGGTCTGAGCTTGAATCCCTTGCCTGCCATTTCATAGCTATATGACCATGAATAAATCACATTCCCCCTCTGAACCTCAGTTTCCTCACCTATAAAATCTCGAGAAATAATAATTGCATTCCTTTCCTCACAAGATTGCTTTGTACACCTTAAAACACTAAATAGCTAAGTAGCACAGTGGACAGAGTGCCAGGCCTAGAGATGGGATGTCCTGGGTTCAAATGTGGCTCAGACACTTCCTAGCTGTGTAACCCTGGGGAAGTCACTTAACCCTAATCACCTAGCCCTTACCATTCTTCTGCCTTAGAACTAATATTTAGTATTAATTCTAAGGCAGAAAGTAAGAATTTTGAAAATATATACATATTTACAAATACATATATAAAATGAGATTATAGATTTCAAGATGAAATAGACCTTAGCAACTCCCTAATCATGTGATGGTGAATCTTTTAGAGACAGAATGCCCAAACTGTAACCCTTACGCTGCATGTGAGCCCCTCCACCTCACCCCAGGCAGGGGAGGGAGGAAACGCTTCCATTGGGCTGCTGGGCAGAAGGGTTGGTCAAGTGAGAAATATTCTCAGGCACAAGTGGAGAGGGGAAGGAAGCAGCCCCCTCCAGCACACTCCTATACACATGCCATAGATTCATCAACATGGCCATAGTCCATTACTGCTGTAAATTTTAGCTCCAAAATGTTTGAATCTACTCTCAATCATCCAGGAAACCTTCTGCTTTACCATGGTCCTTGCCCAGAAGGTCTCAGGAGCTCAAATGACATTTAACATGGAGAAGATTCCAGAATCAGTCTTCATACAAAAACTGGGATGAGTTTAGCATTCCTTGTAACTTTTCTGCAAACATTAACACCCCATTCCCTCTCATTTGAATCAAGTTTCCAGTAAATCCCTCCCATTGCTATCTACATTTTTTCCTGAACTATTAAAATCAAATTCTACAAAGCATAACTCTGGTTTATGTTTCCCCAAACTGCTTTAAAATCATATGGGTCAAATCTAACACAGTGCAGATTTCCTATAAGCCAGAATGGGAGACTGCAGCTGAAATTGTGATGGGAATTTGGGCCACATGGCCCCCTGTTTCTGGTACCTTCAGAGAAAGAAAGGATTAGTTCAGTTGTCTCTCAGATACAACAAACCTTGGGGTGGGGGGGGGAGAGGAGAAATAGAATTGCTCCAAGGGAAAGTTATTTCATTTTTGTCTTTGTGTACATAGAAACTAGTGCAATGCCTTGCACAAAGCTGATGTTAATAAATGCTTGTTGAGTGACTATCAATCAACTGAGAAGTATTTATTAAGCACCTACTATGTGCCACGCACTCTTCTAAATTTTGGAGCTACAAAAAAAGGTAAACAAGAGAAAAATAGGTTGCCATGTTGTCCCCTGGCCCTGGCTTAGCAAATATTCAGGATAGCAGCATCATGAGGGGTGGAGGGTGCCAGGGTACCTTCTCCCTTCTCTCCAACTCAGAGATATCTCACAGGGTACATCTGCCTCTTGTGGGACACCGTCTAAGAAATGTGATGCTGGTCCTTGCCCTCAAGGAGCTTTCTGTCTAATGGAAGAGATAACATACAAATATTGTGTATATA
>NW_025355195.1:0-2455 GCF_016433145.1 Gracilinanus agilis | reverse complement strand
ATATATATATCTTGTTTTTATGTTCCTATGTTGTCTCCTCTGTTTGATTGAATAGCAGTTGTCTTTTGTCTTTTTTTTTTTCCTTTGGTATCTCCTTAGCACAGTATCTATCACATAGTAGGCACTTAATGTTAACTGACTGACTGATTTCTCTATCATGCCACGGAATGCATTTCACTTTGGAAGCTCACTTCGCTATTCAGTGAAATCTCACTCCAGAACTGAGACTAATTCTCGCATTGGAAGTATCCACTGTCCCTTTAGTATCTCCCTCTGAGGTTCTTCCCAGAACTTACCACCATTTTAAGGATGTTCAGGCCAGTCATGTATTCATACCTCTCCAGGCTGCACTCCTAACTCTCCAGAGTATTTTCTCTAACACACATTCATACCTTGTACCTTCATCTCCCTCCACCCCCCATCCCTCATAACTGTTTTCACCTTCCTTTTATGTGCTATCTCTCCTAGCTAGAAAATAAGCTCCATGCGGGTAAGGACTCTCTCGCCTGGTATTTGTATTCCCAGCACAGAGTGGAGTAAGTACTCAATAAAAATTGTTAACTTTTTTACTTGATTTGTCCTTCTAGAAGCTTAACATTACAACAAAGGGCTAAATTTTTTATTAAATTTTATTAAAATTTGCTATCTTGAAGGATTATGGGACCAGGCTTTTTCATGGTAATCTTTGCTTTCTTCAGAAGAATGGAAGCACCTATACTACTTCATGTAATCAATAATCCATTAATATTTGTCCACTTCCTAAGAACATGCCAAGAGCAATATGTTTTCCCCCACCCCAAAATTGTTCATTCTTGCTGATTCCATTGTGTATACCTCCATTAATCTCCCAAACTTTTTTCCTTCAAATATTAACTTAAGCTTTTCAACTGAATGCTTTTCACTATAGAAAGTAGTCCTCTCTCATAGTCATAAGTAATAAAGCTGTGTCTTGATGAAGCTGGAAATTGCTGTGTTGTGTTAATTTTAGATTGAAAGTTCTACAAGTCCTGATACCTTCATTTTACAGATGAGCCTCATTGAAGTTGAGTAATTTATTCCAAAGTGAAAGAGTTTAAGTCAGATATTACATCTAAGCCTAAATCTCTTCAAACTCTTCATTCAGTGTTCTTTTTGTCACAATGTTGCTACCTACCAAAGATCTCCCCCTACAACAGCTTTGTACTTTGTTTTCAAAACCACCTCAATCTTCCTTCCCCAGAAGAGAATTAGTTGGCAAAACTATCAGAATTTTTTACTGTATACCTAGATCTCTTGAAATTGCATAAATTTCAGCAAAGCACAACACCTGTCCATCAGTTAACTTCTATTATCACTAGAAAACTGGTCCATTTTTTTTCTTTTCTAGACATGCATTTCTCTAATAATATGCCCCTTCTACAAAATTCTTCACTCAAGCCCTTCCACTGCCCTTTGGGTGACCCACAACTTTAATTCTCCAGAGATAATGGTTTTCCAGCAGCACCAAAAGAATACTGATGTTAGCAAAATGAGCCTTTGTTTCAGGGTGAGACTTGGGGGTCATTAAAAGTCCCATACAACTTCTCAAAAGCAATGACTCTGGTCCTACTTCACTGTCTATCTGTTGGGCCAAGTACTTGTAGAAGATACATGCACCGATAAGATAACTCTATGGGTCATCCATACAACTTCAAATCACAGCTGGGAACAAGAGGCATTTTTTATCCCCCTGGTTTGGACAATTAGAGAAAATTATTTGAGTTATTATTCATGTTATTTCTGAATTTCTTTAATGTTCATGAAACTAGAGGAAGTTCTCCAGTAGTGTACTCTCTTTAAAGACAGTTTTTTGGGGAGAATGAGACAAAAATCTGCACCAGATGAGGCTAGGACAAATTATAATCTGTAACCCTGAAGTGTGTACCTAAATTAATGAGATCACAGAACCAAGAAAGTAAAAAAGTATATCAGGTATAAACTATCACTTATGAGTTTGCAAGGCAGGGGTCAAATGGCTGTTTACAAGACTATTTACTATGCCCCATTCTTTAAGCTAAAAACAGTTATAAAATGACTTTTAGTTATATTGAAAGTATATTAGCAAATTACACAGGAGAGATTTGTCTCAATCCCAAAGTCAGAGGCAACTAACTCACTAACAGGTTAATTGACCATTTTATTCTGATTAATGTTTTTATCCTCCAGCTGTAGTATTTCCTGCTCCCTTCCCTAGACTAAACATTCAAAAGTCAATGGGCTCCCCGCCAGATCTTTAAACCCTGAGAGTAAAATAAATGGAAACAACAAAAATATATGTCAAGGATCCTCTAGTTAGAAGAAATTTACCAGTGCTTGGATCAACTGAAAAGGTGGATTTTCCCTTCCAGATTATATTTCTTAGTATGAATTTTAAATAACAAGCTGAGTCATTACCACTTCTCTCCCCAGTACTGACTGGCTTGCCTGGATGATTTCT
>NW_025355194.1:0-7642 GCF_016433145.1 Gracilinanus agilis | reverse complement strand
TATATATATATATTCCTATGGTGTATGTATTATATGCATACAATACATTATATATTATATCTTCACAATACACCAATTATACATACCCATGGATATGTATGTATATAAGCACATATAGAGACATATATAATGTGTGTATATAAACTTATCTTTTTAAATTACTCATTATACCTATAGCTTCTCACTAATCTCAGCCAAGGTCCCCTCTAGGCCCGCAGTAATAATATAGTGAAAACATAAATGGACTTTGTATCAGGAAAATGGGCTTCCTGTTCTGGCTTTGCCACTAGTTAATTAACTAATTCTTGATTATATTTATTGGAGGGGACCAGAGATCTAAAAAGTGAATAATTTAAAAAATTATATTAATTTTTGTATTATACAAGGTAAATTCTAACAGATTTTTCTCTTCTAATTACATTTTTCTTAGGCTAATATTGAAAAGTCTTGAGCACATTTGCCTGGTAGCATGAAAAGAACATCTGAAGGGGAGGCAGGAGCTGTAAATAGGTGACCTGACACCCAGGCTGTGTGACCATAGACAAGCAGGTCTGCTTTCCTGAGACCACATTTTGTTGGTCCAACGGGAATAACAATACCTACCTTTCTGGCCTCTCAGGGTTATAAAACTGACATGAAATAATAAATGTGAAAGTAGAACTTTCCAATGTGTAAGTTCTATATGATTGTAAACCGTGATTTTTATTATTAATAATGCTTAAGGGACCTTCTCTGCCCAAGCAGACAATCATCTGCTCCATGCTTTTTATAGGGCTTAATGATTTTTTCCGGCAAAGAGTCAGGGTGGAGTGGTGAATAGAAAATTGGCCTCTGAGTCACGAAGGCCTGAGTTCAATTCTTACCCCTGACACTTACTGGTTATAAGACCCTAGACACACTTAACCTCTTTCCAAGACTATGACTTATTGAATATGTGCTGATCTGTGCTAGTAGATATAGTTCTATACCTGAAGTTCCATATATCTGTGAAATAACAGATCAAATGCATTAACTTTGTATCCTAAAGTGATCAAGTAAGAAGGAAAAGAACTTATATGTTCTAAAATATTTATAGCAGCTCTCTTTGTAATGGCAAAGAACTGGAAATTGAAGAGATGCCCATCAGTTGGGATGTGGTTAAAGAATGATTATGATGGAGTACTGCTGTACCATAAGAAATGATGAGCAGGTTAATTTTGGAAAAATACGGAAAGACCTACATAAATTCATGATGAGTGAATTGAGCAGAACCAAGAGAACATCATATACAGCAATAGAAATATTGTTTGAAGAATGACTTGTGGAGGCATCTAGGTGGTGCAATGGATGGAGAGCCATGCCTAGATATGGGAGGTCCTACATTCAAATCTGGCTTCAGATACTTCTTTGCTGGGTGACCCTGGACAAGTCACTTAAACCCCATTGCCTACCCCTTACTACTCTTCTGCCTTGGAACCAATATACGATATTGATTCTTAAAGAGAAGTTGAGTTAAAAAAAAAAAAAAAAAGAATGATTCATGTAGGTCACCCTCTAGAAAAATAACTGATAAACAGAAATAAGTAAGATATAGTTTTACATATATCCATTTCTTTTTGTCAAATGATGTTTTTTACTAATAAGAGGGAGAGAAGGGAAGGAATTAACTGGTTATTTTAGTGTAATAAAAATAAACAAACAATTTTTTAAAAAATTCTATTGCTAAAGAAATACAGACTCTGATAGTCAATCTTTTGGCAATAAAGTTTTTCATCTTTAATGGGTCTTGTATCTAGAGCTTGAAGGGACATCATAGGCTATTTAGGCTAACCCTTTCATTTTATATTTGAGGAAACTGAGACCAGAGAATTTAATTGACTTGCCCAAGACTAGATATTAAGCATAAGAGATGGGATTTGAAGCTAGGTCCACTGATTCTGGAACCAGTACTTTTCCACTGTATTATAATTATTTATTAACATGCAAGGTATGGTGCTTAGTTGATCCTTGGATGACTGAGTCCATTGACAATCACGTACTCAAAGCCTTTCCAATAGTATAATGAATAGTGCTAATTATGATGGCTATTATATGTGGAGTGGTCGGGATTTCTCAAAGAAAACTAGGTGAACGTTTTCTCTACCTTCTGAATGAAACAATTATACTGCCAGAGTTTATTTTAGAGTGAAATCGTAGGTGGGAAAGGAGGAGAGGAAGGTGAAGTGGAATCTTGGATTGAAAAATTGAGGAAGGGGAGGCTTTCTTCCATTTCTCATTAGGCACTGAGAATTGAAAACAAAGGCCCCTCTCTCCCCCTCCCCTCCGTGTGTCTTTCATTATTATCTTAAATGGCACACACACAGCGTTGTAAAAGAAGAAATTACACGCTCCCCAGCTAACGCATTTCACAGTTAGAAATAGATTCAAAAACTGTTTTCGGCTAACAAATTGACACCCTCCTCTTACCCTTCACATACTCCCCAAAATCAGGCACAAAGAAGAAGACCACATCTGATAGACTATAATCCTATGTTTAGACTATGGAAGGTTTGGGGTTTGTTTTTTAATCATTGACTATAGAGAGAGAGTCTTTTCCCCCTCCTTCCCACTCCCTCCCAAATCACAGACCTGAGATCAGAGAGGTGTTGTCACGCTTTGAAGGGTAGAGACTTTGAAAAGAAGCCTTCTCCTGCTACCTCTGAATAGCTATGGAGTCTATAAATGGTCATGGCCTTCACAAAAAAGGATAAAACATAGTTTCAAAAACAAATGCACCTTTCCATCTGTGATTTATAATCTTTAACATCTCTAAAAAGTGGAAGAAACATAGAAAATCAACAAAAGACACACAAACCCACACAGATGCATTGCTAGATGCGGTAAGAAAAGGCCTTGGAGAACTCTGAATCATTCTCCCAGAATCACAGCAAACCTTGGGGCTGTGGGCAGCTCTTCCAAGAATAATAAACTGAAGGCCTAGCAAATGAACACACTATGGTTCTGGGATAGCCATCCTATCCACTCAGGGAAATCTGAGGAAAGGTCTTCAGAAAAAAAAATAGAAGAAACTGGACACTGTACCTAAAATTTATACCTCTTTTCCTTTTCCTTATACCTCTTTTTCCTTCCTCTCACTTCAGGTGCTGTTTTTTTCTCCAGATCCATTTACAACCTATTCTCATGAAAGGCTATAAAACTCATTTCCTCTGAAGCATATTGGACATGTCCAAGCACAGAACATTAGACTAGAAGGATCTTTGGGTCTGATCTAGTCTAACCCTTTTTTCTTACAGAGGAGAAAATGATGACTTAAAGGAGACATCCTTCACTTTTTGGGTCATGAATTGAACCCTTTTGATATGCCTATAGACCCTTTCTTAGAATAATATATTTAAATACATAAAATAAAATCTAGAACATTGCAAGGAAAATTGATTTTGTTGAAATTTAGATGATTTTTTCCTTATTAAAGCTCAAAGAACTCAGCTTAAGAATCTCTAACTTAAAGCTTAGCTCCTCACAAGAGTATTTATACTTAATCAAGTATCAATGCACAATTAGAAATAAATATGTTTCATGTCAAATATATCAAATTTCATGGTTCTAATGGAGTGGGGAAGGTAGAAAGGGAGGGAGAGAATTTGGGTCAAAATTTTAAAAAATGAGTTTTTAAAATTGTTTTTACATGTAATTGGAAAAAAACCATGAAATATTGAAATTTTAAAAAATCAATAAAGAAATTGAAAAAGAAAGAAATATGCTACAACAGTGTGATTTTAGCAAATGGCCAATAAATGCAAAGAAGTCTTCTGAGTCCCCCAAATCTGTGTCACCCAATGTGCTTCCTCATGAGACCAAGTCTGGCTATTAGCCTCCATGGCTTAAATGAAAACAAATCATGGTGAGGGATATTTGACCTTCCAGTGCTGCCAATCCATTCTTCATGATGTAGAGGCAATACAGTCTAGAGGAAAGAGCATTAGACTTAGGATTCCAGAAGAACTGGGTCCATAGTCTACTCCTCTCTCACTTACGAGATGAATAATGAACAGCTGTGCAAATCACTTAAGCCTATTGAGTTTGCATTTCCTCATCTGTAAAACAGGAATTCTACTATCAAATCTGCCTCACAGGATTGCTGTGAGAATCAATGGAAAAGTGACATGGTAATCAGAGGATCATAGACTACAAGCCAGAAGGGAATGTAGAAGCCATCTAGACAAACTCTCTCATTTTACAGAAAAGAAACAGAGTGACTTGCCCAAAGTTATATAGATATATATAGAGAACAAGACCAATATTCAATTCTAGCCTTTTAAGTCCAAAGCTTGTGCCCTTCACTGTACCAGAAGCCCTGGCATGAGGCAGAAGTCTCAGTTCTTAGCATTATAGCCAAGGTGTTTATCTAGGACAATTCACTTAAATTTTCTGAAGGTCATCTATGAAATGAGGATGGGGAATGAGTTGCACCAAGCTAAATTACTTTTTTGGTCCTTTTCTATTTTTTCCCTTGGCTTAACCCATAATTTCAATGGCAGTGGGAATTATCCATTAGGGATCAACTTTCTCTACCATGCCTAATTTTCTACAATGTGCAGTTTTGTTTTTTTTTTTAAATAATAACCCTTACCTTTCTCTTAGAATCAGTACTTACTGTGTTTTGATTCCAAGGCAAAAGAGCAGTAAGGGCTAGGCAGTGGGGGTTAAGTGACTTGCCCAGGGTCACACCGCTAGGAAATGCCCAAGGCCAGATTTGAACCTGGGACCTCCTGTCTGGCTCTCAGTCCCTCGAGGCACCTAGAAGACACCAACAATGTGCTGTCTTAGACAGCTCTCTGAAGAATTAAAGAGTCCAAATGACTTACCCAGAACATGAAATATAGAATGTGTAGAGGCAGCAGTTGAGCCTAGGTTTTCTTGACACCAAGGTTACTTGGCTCTCCGCTGGCATACTGCCTCTCTTATGACCTCTAAGTTCTAAAATTACATAATCTATGGGATGAAGGACAAGAAAACCATTTTAAAGCTATGAAATCCTCCATAGATGTGAAGTATTACTCTGATCAGCCAGGCAAACCTCTCATATTACAAATGAGGGAATGGACTTCCAAAGAAGTTGAAGGATTTACCCAATGGAACAGAACTACATAGGATATGTTCTAAGATTTCAGACTCCCAGTTTAACATTTCACAAATGTAAGAAACATTTCAATATTAGCCCAAGAAAAATGTAATTGGGATAGAAAAATCTGTTGGCAATTAAATAATGTATTCAGACATTAATTTATGGGCTTTTTGGATTATACTTTTTTAACCACTGTTCCCCTCCATTAATATGTATAATTAAGAGTTCACTAATATCTTTAGCTTAGCTAGTTCCCAAAGAAAATAGCTTTAAAAAATACTGTACACTTAGCATAAACTAAAGGGTGGGAGGGAGGTTGAAGGCATAATTATGTATGAAGAGAGGAGCATTTAAAACATCCTCCACTTCTAGTGTACAGCCATCCTATATAATGAAAACCCTCTGAGAGCAACATCCTGAAGCAACTTCCCAATGATATGCAAGAATAGAACAAGTAAGGAGAAAAGAAAAAAAAACAGTTAGGCAATGGTTATAATTATGGTGCTGGTAAAGAAGGGCTCAGCTACAAGGGGGCAAATGAGTCAGCAGCAATTTTCAGCAATGAAACTGTCTGCCTTGAGGTGTTTCCTGATTTTTTGCTTATTTTAGGAAAACAAAATCAGTGCTCAAAGTATATACCTTGAAACTACAGTAGCTAGAACAAATTTAAAATGCATAAGAATAATCCAATAACTGTTATTTCTAAACAAAAGTAGAATATGAAAGAGACCATGTTGGTGGGCTGTTTTTTAAAAAAATCTGTTTAATGGTGGTTTTAAGAAGCTGGCACATTTTCAATTTGGATTGTTATTAGTCAGTGCAATCAATGTTTATTCAGTAATTTCATTTGTTTCTTTATTCACACATTCATTCATTCACTCATTCATTCATGCCTTTATTTAACCATGTAGAGAACATCCATTGGTAGCAAACTTACATTTTTCAGGAACATTAAATTAAATTCTACAAACATTTATTAAATACCTAGTATGTATGTTATGTGTTGGGGATACAGATATGACAGATGTAGCCTCTGTACTCATGTCAGTTATAATATTAAGAGAAAGAGATTTTTAAAAGGCATGTAAATTCAGTATAACACAAGACTTAACTAAAAGAAATAAAACAGTCGGGATTATAGGCTCTGGGGCAGGACAGTATATTATTCATTTCTCATTCATTCAACAAATATTTATTGTGTTTGCCATATGCTAGACCCTAAGGAAGAAACAAGATAATTGCACAATTCCAGTATTTCAGAGCTAGAATGAACTTCATACATTCTCTAGTCCAACCAGAAAGAATTCCCTTTTTAATCTCTACTTCTAGTTGAGGTCATCTAGTTTCTACTTGACAACTTCTGGGGAAGAGAGATTTGCTAACTCCCAAGATAGCCCATTCCACTTCTGGATAGATCAAATTATTGGGAGATTTTTTTCCTGAAAGCAAACTGAAATGTGTCTCTCTACAACTTCCACACATTGTTCCTAGTCCTGCTTTCTGGGACCAAAGAGGAAAGAAAATGAAATTCCTCTCCCACATGATCATCTTTCAAATATTTGAAAAAGACTCTCATTTCCTCCCCAAGTCTTCTCATCTTCAGGCAAAATAATCTCAATATATTAAAATGATCTTCATGTAGTATAGGAATCCAGTGCCTTCTGGATATCTCTAGACAGTGTAAAATTCCTAAAATATAGTGCCCAAGACTGAACAAAATGATCATTATCTATCTTACATTATTTACTCCTTTTAATGCTACATTAAAGTCACTGATTTTTCCCCAATAAGAACTGCTGTCTATTTAAACCTTTGCCATTCTATTCACTTAATGTTAATTTTTTTAAGTTCATGTATAGAACTTAATATTTTTTATTATTAAATTGTATATTGTTATACCCCATTTAACATTTGAGCCTGATAAACTCTTTAGAGATTATGAAACTCTCATGCCCCATGGAAGCCTTCTCTCTTGTTTTGTGTCATCTTCAAATCTGAGAAGTTTATCATCGATGCTTTGTCTTACTCATAGATAATAAATATTTAACACTACAGGGCCAAGGATTGACGCCTGGGACACTACACTGGAGCCTTGATTCTTCTAAGCTGATATTATTGTGGTCACTCATTTAGTTCATAGATTTAACTAATTTGGAATCCACCTAATTATATAATCTCTCATCCCATATCTGTTCATTTTGTTTACAAGAACAACACAAAGGATTCTTTCAAATATTTTGTTGAATCTACATATATTCTATCTATAGTATGCCCCAATCTGCCAGTCTAGTTACTCTGTTCAGAAAAGAAAAAGAGTGTGACTCTCCATGGCTTTCATTCTTTTCTAGATATGAGGTGGTAGTCATGACGAGATGTCAAGAAATAATAGTGAATTGGGGAAAAGGACCTTCTCAGGGTCCTCGAAGTCACATTACCTCATTTTCCTATTTATTCTAAGGTCCCCATTCCTTTCTTCATTTCTCTCTCCCTCCCTCCCTCCCTCTTTCCTTCCTTCCTTCCTTTTCCTTCTTTCCTTCC
>NW_025355193.1:0-2043 GCF_016433145.1 Gracilinanus agilis | reverse complement strand
TTTCCTTTCTACCCCCTCCCTTGTTATTCCCCTCTTTTTATTTTTAAAGGCCTAATCAATTCCCTCCCCTTCTTCTCCCCTCCCTTTTTTGACCTCCCCACTCCCCTGCTCCCCTTGGTTTATCCCTTCTGACTTTCTCAGTAGGGTTAGATGGAGTTTTGCACCCCAATGGATAATATAGCTACTCTTCCCTCTCCGGGTTGATTACACTGAGAGTAAGGTTTAAATATTACCTCTTAATGCTCTCTTCCTCTCCTTCTTATAATAGTATTTGTCTCCTCCCATTCCCATGCCCTCTTTGTGTGTAATAGACTATCCTATTTTTCTTATTCACTCAAGTTTCTCTTGGTGTCCTCTATTATTCGCCCCCCTTTTTCCCACCCCCATATTATCTTAGACCATTTATTATTCCAACCTCTCCCTATGAATAATTCTTCTAATTACTCTAATAGTGAATACTATAATAGTAAATAGACTTCCTTAGAGAGAATTATACATAACATTTTTCCACATAGGAATAGAAATTATTAGATCATATTGAAGCCCTTAAAGAGGCAAATTTAAAAATTATGAGTTTTCTTTTTTTCTCCTCTGTTTCTTATTTACCTTTTCATGTTTCATTTGATTTTTGAAGTTGGATATCTAACTTTCCATTTAGTCCTGGTCTTTTTTGTGCAAATACTTGGAAATCTTCTATCTTTGAATACTCAAACTTTCCCCTGGTAGTATATAGTTAGTTTTGATGGGTAGGTGATCCTTGGTTGTAGACCTAGTTCTCTTGCCTTGCTTAATATCATATTCCAGGCCTTGCGGTCTTGTAGTGTGGAGGCTGCCAAATCCTGTGTGATCCTGATTGGTGTTCCTTGGTGTCTGAATTGTCTCTTTCTGGCTTTTTGAATTTGGCTATTATATTCCTGGGTGTTGTCTTTTCTGGGTCTAGTGTAGAAGGTGATCTATAGATTCTTTCAATGTTTATATTGCCCTCTTGTTGTAGAACTTCAGGGCAATTTTGCTGAATAATTTCTTTTAGTATGGAGTCCAAGTTTCTATTAATTTCTGCTTTTTCATGAAGACCAATGATTCTCAAATTGTCTCTTCTAGACCGGTTTTCTTGATCTGTCACTTTCTCATTGAGATATTTCATATTTCCTTCTATTTTATCAGTCTTTTGACTTTGTTTTATTTGTTCTTGCTGTCTTGAGAGATCATTAGCTTCTAATTGCTCAATTCTAGCCTTTAGGGACTGGTTTTCAGCTGTAATCTTTTGGTTTTTGGCTATAATCTTTTGGTTTTCCTTTTCAATCTGGTCATTTCTGGTGTTCAATTTGCTTATCAGTTCATTTGATTTCTGAGCCTTCATTCCAATTGTGAAATTCTGCCTTTTAAACTGTTATTTTCTTGCCAGATCTCTTCTATCTTTCTCATCATCTCAGATTTGAACTCTTCAATAGCTTGTGATCAGTTTTCATTATTTTGGGAAGGTTTGGATATGATTACTTGTTTGTTCTCCTCTGCTGTTTGCTCTGTTGTCTGGACTTTATCTGTGTAAAAGTTGTCGAGTGTTACAGATTTCTTCTTGATGATCTTTCTCTTCTGGGGTTCCCAATTTTGGCTTGCCATTATTAGCCCCGCCCCTTCTCAGCTTTATCCTCACACTCTGGGTCTGTCTGTGCTCTCTAGGCTCCTGAGGTCTCAGGTCTTGTTGTTCTCAGGGTCAAGCCTCCTGGCCGTCCCCAGTCTGCCCCTCTGCTCGAGGCTCCTTCAGCAGTCTCAGGGTGCTGCTTCCACAGCCATGATCCCATCTGCACAGGGTTCCCACTTGAGTTCCAAGCCTGTGCTGGAGATCCTTGACCACGCCTACAGCAATGCCTTCACCTGCGCCAGGGCTCAGGGTCTGTATTCAATGTCTGTGTGTGTTCTTTAGCCTTTTGGGGTCCTAAGTCTTGCTGCTCTCAGGAACAGGCCCCGGAGCTGCCAATGACTTAATGGGTGCCCCAAACCTACTTTAACTCTTGTGCGCTGGCCTTGGCACTGTATGTGGTG
>NW_025355192.1:0-7481 GCF_016433145.1 Gracilinanus agilis | reverse complement strand
ACATATTTTTAATATATAGCTATAATAACTAAATTTTAATTCTTACACCACATTGGCAACCCCAGTTCCATCCCTTTCTTGAGCACCACTTTCTGGATCAGAGTTCCTGATAACCAAGCTTGTAGTCTAGTTCCACTCACAAACCCTATTATCATCAATGATTTTAGACTGGTTCTTTTGGACATTTGTACCGCTGGGGAAGATTATCTTTCTCTGCAGTCATGATAAAGGGGGTATTTCCTTTCCTAGGGATAGCTTGTAGTTGGTGTTCTGTCTTAAAACCTAATTCTTCTTATAGTTTCTGGCTTTCTTGACGTTTTCCTCCTTGATTCCTAATTTCCATGTTTTCCCTATTTCATGAGTGTCTATATATCTTCACAATCCTGGCCTTATGTTGAAATCCAATAGTTGGCTGTTTTCTTAAAAAAAAAAAATTAAGGCAGCTAGGTGGCTAGGTGGGTTAAGAATCAGACCTAGGGACAGGAAATCCTGAGTTCAAATCTGGCCTCAGATGTTTCCTAGCTATGTGATACTGAGTAAGTCACTTAACCCCTATTAACTGGCCCTTACTTCTCTTCTGCCTTGGAATCAATATAGAAATAATTCTGAGACTAAAGGCAAGGATTTTAAAAAATTCTATTATTACTAAATTAACCATCAATAATAATGGACATTTCAGAATATGAAAAATAAAAACAAAAGGATTACATTTACGTAATAATAAATTTTTGTTATGAATAATCATTTTAAAAGAAATGCATATGGTACTCCAAAAGTCTTAATGACTTAGTGACTAAAACTTTTGGATACCTCATATATTTAGGATTCTGTATATAGTAAAATTAACAAGATTATAACAAAATTACCCTGTTTGTATCCTTTCCTGAGCTTTAAATTTTTTTCTTCATAACCTTTAAAAATGTTTATTGATTCTCTTTTCTTGTTTTTTTCTAATAGTCATGACCCTTCTCCCAAAGATCCTCCTTGTAAAAAGTAAATTTATTTAGCAAAAAAACACATTAGCCATGTCTAGAAATATTTATGTATATATATACATATATATATCACAGGTTTTACACATTGCACATGTTTTTTAACTTCTTCAATGTATTTTTTCAATATATTTTTTCAAAGTCATGCTGATAACTTTTCCTCCTAAAAATTGTATTTGTCAAATGGGATGCTTCCTTGGGATTGGGAGGCATACTTGGAATAACTATGATAATACAAAAAAAATCAATAAAACTTATTTTTAAAAATAATGCCTTATTCTTCACGTCTAATTCATTAACTCTTCAAGAAGATGGATTGCATGCTTTCTCATTAGTTTTCTGAAGCCATGATTAGTTACTGTATTAATCAGAGTTCTGATGACTTTCAAAGCTATTTTTTATATTACCGTAGTTGTATAAATGGTTCTCCCGATTCTTATTTCATTTAATCTGTTCATACATGTCTTCTCAGGTTTCTTTGAATTAATTATATTTGTCATTTCTTATGGTTCAATAACATTCACTTATATATTCATATTGCTGCCATTCATTGAGTCATTTCTCAATTTATAGTTATCTGCTTTGTTTCCAATACTTTGCAACAACAAAAAAAGGCTATAATCAATATTTTTATACGTATAAATCCTTTCCTCTCTCTTTGATATCCTTGGGGCATATGCCTAGTCATGCAACCATTGGGCCCCTTCTAACACCTGACTGTGTAGCCCATTCAGAGAATCCTTCTTAACCATCGATTTTTGATTTCTCCTAAATCCAGCCCATTTCCATGCCCAGCCTTCATCTTGTGTTCCTAACTTTTGCTCAGCCTTTCCAATCTTAAGGTTCCATCCTATCGCTGAGATCCAGTGTTGTCACCTGGTAGGATACTACTTGCCTCATCGATGGAAGGTCAAAAACACCATCAGCCTTATCTACCTAATAAGGCATAGTGACAATAAAGGAAGATGATAAATGTGAAAGTACTCTGAAAGTATAAAAGCACTATAACAAAGTAAAGTATCACTTTAATTCAAGAACATTTAATAAGAAATGCAAGGCTATTACTTTCAAGTGCATACAGTAAGTCAAACTAATGGCTAATAAAGTCTTGCCAAGTTGTGGTCATTCTAGGTCTGCTTTAGTGGATATGTAAGACAGATTTTTCTATTTAGCCATCTCTTGGATAAATCACATTATTTTTCTTGGCCTTGTTTTTGTCCTCTGTAAAACGAAAGGACAGACCATAACAGGTTGTATCTAATCTTTGGTATTTTTTTTTAATTTTGGAAAATGTCTTTGAGAACCTCTTTTTAATTTCAGAATATTTCACAGACTTCTTTGTAATTTTAATTTATACTTAGTATATATTAATTAATAAAACTACCTGATGACATAAAGCTCATATAAATTTGGTAACATTTTTTTTCTGCATAACCTAAGTAGGGTCTGGGCAGTTGAGCTGTGTTCAATACTAAATGATGACTACACCAAACTTTTACCCTTTCATTCTACTATTTAACCTATTGTTAAATCTCCCACATTCTTTCAAAGTTAATTAAAAGTTATGCTTTGATATTTCCCTATAAATTACTAAACTAAAAAAGTCTAATTAATGAATTAGCTCTGAACCTCTACCCCACTTTATAAAAAAATGGAAATCTTTTCTCATAAATTTTCAGTATCAAACCTCCATTTTATAGGCTTAGACAATATCAATATATCTGAGTACAAACTGTGTAAGAAACTATATAAAAGTATATGTCAAGATTTCAATAATATATCAACTGTGAGAAAGATAACAGCCAGAGTCACCTTTGAGCATCAAATGCAACTGCTGATTTCCCCATAAACACTGAAACTATCAACCCACCATTCAGCTCTGTCAAGATGGTAGTCAAAGTATTTCAAGAATTCTCTTCAGGCTATCTTCTCCAGAGGGTAAGAAGTTAAATGTAGTTCTCTGAAAATGTCTCCTCATATTCTCTCAAATATGACAGTTAACTCACTTAGTCATTTTGAAAATTGAGATTCTTCATCCTCTTATTGTCTCAAAAAGTCTATCTGTGCTAAAATAATTCATTGTCTCCAAATGAAAGTGAAATTGCCTCTTCTTGAGATTCTCTTTTCAGTCATGTCCAACTCTTTGTGATCCTATTTGAACTTTTTCAGGCAAGGATACTGGAATGTTTTGCCATTTCCCTCTAGGGGTTCATTTTACAGATGAGGAAACTGAGATAAAGGAGATTAAGTGACTTGCCAGGTAACACAACTAGTGTCTGAGGTCAGATTTTAACTGAGATCTTCCTGACTCAAGGCCTGGTACTCTATCCACTGTATTACCTCACTGCCCTAAACAACTCTGATATTCTAATCCCTCTTAAAAATATAGTAACAAGAATCATAATATCTGTAGAAGGAGTTGTTAAATTTACTCTTGAACATACCAAATTTAATTTAATAACTGCTCCTACAGAAGATACAAACAGGGTTATATATAGATATAATTTCAAATAAATATTTATTCTTTTTATTTTTATATCACAATCATTTATTTAAACATCTTTCATTTTTTCCTCTTAAAATTAATCTCTATTTTTAAAAATGAAAAATATTAAAACAAAAAATTCAATAAGGTGACTATATTTGATATGCAAACAACATTCTTCCCTAATAGCTCCTACCTATTTGCCAAGAACAAAAGGACATATTTCATTATTGAGGCCATGTTACTCAATTTGGCTTCCTTTTAATGATCTTATGGATTATATTGTTATCAAATTTGAACATTGGGTCTGCTAATAAGTACATATACATTTTCCATATTTATCTGAATTCTTCATATATCACAATTTATTCAGATATTCCCCAATTGAGTGGTTCCATATACTCCCCCACCCCACTCCATATAATAATTACTACTTTGACTATTTTGGGTGCATATTTGAACTTCATTTCTATTTTTTACTTCCTTGGAAAAGATGTTCAATATGTGATGATCTTTTAAAATTATTTTATATTTAAATACTTCACTAAAAACATTTTGTATTTACAATATAGAAAAAAATAACCCACTGCTGCATTAGACATTGAGTATACAAAGACAAAACCAAAACAGTCCTTCCCCTCAAGGAACTAGTATTCTAAGGAAGGAATATAATATGCATATAAATGAGTCCATTTTTAATATATACAAAGAAATTTCAAGAAGGAGGGTAGGAGAAAGTGATCATTAATAGAAAGGTAGAAAGACCTCAAGTAGATTTATATTTTTCTGAAAATTTATGTTTCTGAAAAAACTATACTTTTCTGAAAGTCATGTGCAACTCTTTGGGATCCCATTTGGAATTTTCTTGGCAAAGACACTGTGGTGGATTTCCATTTCTCCTCCAGCTCATTTTATAGATAAGGAAATTAAAATAAACAAGATTAAGTGACTTGCTAAGATTACACAGCTAATAAGAGTCTGAGGCTAGATTTGAATTCAGGTAAATGGCTCTTCCTGATTCTAAGTCCAGTGTGCCACCTAACTGTCCCTTTAAGAAAGTTAGGGATTTTTAACAGTGTAGATAGAAGTGCATTCTTCAAAAGGGACCCACATATGCAAAGATGCAGAGGAAAGAGACGGGATATCTTATCATAGGAAACAAGCCTCATATGAAAAATGTAATATGTAAATGCATCTCATATAGTATTTATTTGCCCTACAAGAGCATTTTTGCTAAATAGTGATCAAAATGATAAGGCTTGGTATAAAAGTGACAGGCAGTATGTATGTTACCTTAGGCAAGTTACTGAAATTCCTTGACCTTACTTTCCCCATATGCAAAATGAGAATGTTTCATTGGCTAGATCTATGATGATCTTTTGCAGTAAAGTTTTGGTCTCTGAAGATCTATGCTCAATAAATTGAAAGCCACCAGATTAGATAATCTACAATATCCAAGGTCCCTTCTCACCATTATTAGCATTCTTATATCCAAAAGGCTAACATGCTCATTTTCTTAATAATGGCATGTTCCTTGTAATAAACTGAATGTGTCCTATGCAGTTTGGTTAATGTTATTCATTTGTTCAGCAAAGGTCAACTTCCTTCCTGTCCCAATTTGAGTTACGACACCCTTTGAATTTGCTATGTTAGAAATCATGAGATTTTCTTCTACTTACTTTTTTTCTGTCTGTGTCAGAGGACAAAATTGTCTTGAATGGCCACAGCAGCCCATTAAACGAGTGGACAATTGGTTCAACCATAGCACTCAGTGATATTGATAGAGATCTACATGGGAGATGAAAGGTAAGAAAGGAAGAAAAGAAAAGAATTGCCCAGGACTGGAATTCCTTAGTCATATGGATATGCATGCCTGCACCCCATCCATGCCATGCTGTCAGTTCCCATCTATGGCATTCCAACAGCAAGGTAGGAGACATTTTTAATATGACTGTCGCTTCTCCACCAATCCAATGACAGATATGAGCAAATAATATAAATTCTCTAGCCATCCTCTGGCATTTATTTCAATGTAAGCATAGTTTCCCCCCAAGTATAAAGCCCAATAGTAATTTATCAAGAGACAAATCATTTTTTCTTGGCAGTGAAGTCTGCAAAATTCCCATTTTTAAGGTCCTAAATCTCTCTCCTTTGACAGGAGTAAGAAAGCATTAAAAGCTTTGATTTAGCTGGATCATACAAAATAGTTTCTCATAATTATCCTTTTGGATGATATATGCTTGTCTCTTTCCCCCTTCTTATTAAACCTGAGGTCTCCATTTTTCATCCAGTTGTATTACTAAATTAAATTGCCTTTTGTTGTATTCAAGTTAAGCACTTTGCTGAAAGCTTTTCTTGTTCAGGGAAATAACATTTACCCAATGTGCGGCCACGGTTTACTGTTTGAATTTACTGTTTGCAATTGTTTGGTTTGCTGGGCAATTTGAGGATATTGTTAGTTTTAATAGGAATAATGAATCACTGTAATTTAGTATGGTATCTGGGAGTACAGTATCTGGGGAGAAAGAGAAAGAAACATTGGAAGCCCAGCATACATCAGGAAATGATTTTTCCAAATCAAAAACCAGATGGGGAAAAGGTTAGAAGAAGTGGCTGGCAGACAGGAGCAGCTGTGAGAACTTGGAGTGATGCCTGCTCCCTGGTGTGGGGAAAGAAGACTGAGACAGGTTGAGTTAGGGTGGGACGAGGCACCTGCTGTTTTTCACCAAGTTCCCAGAGATCTTTCAGATGGCAGACCTCTCCCAAGTGTTCAACAGTTGAAAGAAACCTGAGGCAAACAAGAGCTTTGGTTCTGAGAGACCTCTAAAAGCTTTATTGAATTCAAACTTTCTTCTATACACTGAATGTATTGCTCTGGGTTTCAATTTCCTCCTCTTCCTTCCAAAATGAGAGGGTTGGACCAGATGATCTCTAAGGTCTCTGCTAGTTCTGACATTATATGATCCTCTTTTCTGATTCTCCAATCTCTCTTAGACACCTGTTCCAGTGGACGACAATCTTCATGTTAGAATAATCATTCATATTATCATAGAATTAAAACTGGAAGGACTCTCAGAAATTGGCTGAGGCAATTATTCTTATTTTACAGATGAGCACTTATTTTACAGATCAAGGAAATTAAGCTCTTATTTTACAGATCAACAAAATCAACAAAGTCATCTAGGGAGTAAGTTCCAAAACCAGAATTCAGCATTTGCACCAGCAAAAACCAGTCCTCTTCCATTGTACCACATTGCCTCTGTTTCTTATCTCTTTCTTCAGTCCCACAAGCTAAGGCTGATCTGATGCTTTCTGGCTTAACCCTCAGTGGATGTGGAGAATGA
The DNA here is from genome assembly GCF_016433145.1 of Gracilinanus agilis. NCBI lineage: Eukaryota > Metazoa > Chordata > Mammalia > Didelphimorphia > Didelphidae > Gracilinanus > Gracilinanus agilis. The sequence goes on along the minus strand of NW_025355192.1, from coordinate 660 downwards.
TAATTCCTGAACATTTATCAAGGATTTACTAAATATTAGCATGACTTGAAGTTAGGAAGACTTGAGTTTAAATTTGGTTCAAGAACTTAATAAATACATGACCCCAGGAAAGTCATAAGTTTTTGTGCAAATCAGACAATGTCCTAAGATTTGCCTACTAAGTCATCTACTGAATCTGATTTGCATAAGGTGTGCCTACAGATGCTCCTAATCCTTACTGAGTGGTTAGAATGGTTTGATTTTTCTTTTTTTTTTCTTTCTCAGTGGGAAGGGGTGAGAGGGGAAAAAAAACTAAATTCTTGTTAGTTGAAAAAAATTTTTTTAATTTTAATTGACTAGTAATTAGTCATTCCTGTAGGAAGTTACCATTACAGGCACTAAGGATCCTTATCCCAACTCACACTCACACTGACAAGCCGAATTCACAGAGTGTATCTACCAGAGGATCTACAGGTACATTAGAAGAGAAATGAAATATATTTGTAGTGTTAATAGTTCTAGATCCCATTCTGATAGTTTTGGTAATGTTGATTGTCAGTACCATATCTCTTCAATATAACTTATAGCATTGATTTGTACCCCCAAATCAAAGTAACCAGTTAAAGTCAATTAGCTTCTTTATTTTTATTGTATGTATGATACTCTATCACGATATATATA
>NW_025355191.1:0-2814 GCF_016433145.1 Gracilinanus agilis | reverse complement strand
GTATATATATATATATATAAATGTTTAAAACCTATAAAAAAGAATTGATACTAAATCAGAAGATCAGAATTAAAAAAGCAAACCTCATGAGAATTATAATTCATATGATCTAATGGACTTTATGTTTTTCTGATAAACTTATTACACAGAATTATAGAAACATAAGATTTAGAGATCCTCTGGTATAACTGTCATTTTACAGAGGAGAAAACTAGTGGGTCACAGAAGCAAAATAACTTACCTATAATTACTCTAGCAATAGTTTTTATATATATTTTAAATTACATTTAAATGTCTGCATGTCTAATTTAAAACAATTCAAATCAATGAGGATTTTGTAAATGCCAAATATATCATACATTATGTTGAACACTAAGGATATACAAATAAAAATGAAATATTCTCTGCCTTCAAGAAGTTTATATTCTCACTTCCTACCAAATCTTAAGCTCTCCTATATTTCCTTACTGGGCAGAAACATCCCATGCAGCATTTATGGGATGGCAGCATGAACAAGAAGCACACAAAATGGGAAGGATAGTTTGGGTTGAAGTGTGCAACCCACATACAATGTCAGAGATCTGTTCAAGGCAGTATAGGGGAATAGCAAAAATGATGGATTTAGAGTCAGAGGATCTGGGTTCAAATCCTGACTCTGTCATATTACTTGTGATAAGTTAAATAAACAAGTCAACCTCTCTGGGCCTCTGTTTTCTAACCTGTAAAATGACAGGGTTGAATTAGATGATCTTTAAGGTTCCTTCCAACTTTCAGCTAATTATCTCCACCAGTACTCAGCACTATACAACATATTTCACAGGCGTGTAAATATTCATCCAATAAATGAACCAGTTGGTTGCAAATAATATAGCATATGTTCAAAGTATATGTTGTCTTCATTCCTTACTAAGCTGCCTCCTGAAATATCCCAGTGACTGGAATTCAGAATCAGGAGAAGTTGGTAGTCAACACATAAAATGATAATTTAGAAATTGTTGGGAGTGACTTCAGGGTCCATACCACTTCTTGTGAACTACCACTTCATGCAGCTAGCTCAACTTGTGCTGACAATGGCCTTGGAGGAAGTTCTTTCTTTTTTTAGGTTTTTAGGTATTGAAATTATAACACCTACAGACATAGCCACAAAGTCTTCCTAGTTATAAGTTGGTTTCTATTCAAATCTGGACAATTTTGCAGAGAATAACAATCCTTTAAGACTTAATGAGGGGAAAAGCTGTTATGAAAGCTTTGAAGAGGAAAGGCATTCTTTATTCCTTCTTTAAGAGAGAAAATCCATGGTTCCAGACCCTTTTGGGGCAACAACTCCAAGAAGGAAAGAGAAAAAAATAATTTGGAATCAGCACCCAGGTAGGAAAAGTCAGTGCCTCAACATGTCTCTGATTTCCATCTTGACTCCCTAGAAACCAGGGAATTTCCCTTTGAGTGAGATCAGAGACTCCGTCTTAGTTAGATGAAGATATCTTGCTTCCATCTAAAGAACTCATTCACCTTTAAGAATTTTTTTAATATATTCTAATTTGTAAAACTTCTCTGCTTTCTGTTTGCTCTCTGCTTGGGTAAATCTCTCTTGACTAATTGAAATTACCTTCTGTGAAACTAGTGTGGTAAGTACAATACCCTAGCCCCTTCCCCCTATGCAAGTTAGGCTAGTTTTTCCTTAAAAGGTACTGAAATATCCTCTAGATTTGCTTTGGTTTAGGAGATTAAAGGCTTAGATTCTTGATATCACTTCCTCTTGCCTAAATACAAAACAGCCTTAAGGAAGTCCAGAGAAGCTCTGATGGACCCAGATAGATCTCAGACAAGGGATTTTTGCTCAGCTATATTAACTTAAGGTTTCCTCAAAACCTATTCATGTTGAATATGCTTTTCCTGCTTTACCTAAGTAAATCTGTTTTTTGTTAATTATTGGATGACTTATGAGTGTCTCTTTTATTCCAGTATTGAATCTAAACTACCAGAGGACTAACCTGAATCAGGTCCAGCTCAGGACAAATAGGGTTTTTTAGGAAGGAATCAAGTCTGTGAATGCAGATATGGGTTACATTCCCATTTAAAGGATAAGGATTAAGGAAGTTAATGGCTCTTAAAAAAATAAAAGCTTTTTAGCCTAAAAAACCGAAATCATGCCCTTAGAATAACAGTATTTAGGGAAGCAGGATGATATAATTCTAATCTGATACCCCTCTCTGAGGAAAAAAAAAACAGCCAGTCTCGTGGTCCCTTCTGCTTCCCTCTAGGCAAGAATCACATTCTCCCTTGGAGACACATAAGCTAGATCCCAGAGATATCTTTCTATCCATGCTTCTCCTTGAGCCACTTTTGTCTAAACATTTAGACATCCCATGTGAATATATATACCTCACACTGACAACACCTTACATCAGAATACAAACTTTATATATCTACTGCTCTGAGTACTAAAAGTTAACAACACTGACAACTGAGTTCTCTTTACATCCCTTGATGTTATTGGTTCCAACAATATTTGTCTCACTAGGATTTCAGAATTTAAAAAATAATTTTTAAATTAATAATTCCAAATTCTCTTTATATCTTTCCAATATTGTTGTTGTTGTTGTATAAATTGTTCTCCTGTTTCTGTTCACTGTACTTTGCCTCAGTTCAGATCCAGCACTTAGCATAGTGCCTGGCACATAGTAGATGCTTAATAAGTGTTTATTGATTAAATGAGCTCATTTAAGTCTTTCTAGATTTCTCTGAAATCATCCTCATCATCATTTCTTATGGCACAATATTATCCTATAACATTTATATACCATAACTTGTTCA
>NW_025355190.1:0-4311 GCF_016433145.1 Gracilinanus agilis | reverse complement strand
ATAAGAGACAGAAGGAAGGAAGGAAGGAAGGAAGGAAGGAAGGAAGGAAGGAAGGAAGGAAGGAAGGAAAGATCAGGAAGGAAGGATAAGACAGAGAAATCTCATCTTCATTAGCTGTCATTGTGATATATCTAGAAGGTTGGACTCTGAGAATAATCCCTTGGAGGGAATGGTTGCCATCTTAAGCCATATGCTACTTATCTCCTCACAACAGCACTCACATGGAAGATGCTTTTTGATTTAGAAGGGGTCTCAGTTGGTCCAACCTTCCATCTCATGAAGGATTTGATTCTTCTCTGTGATCTCCTAATAAGTAGTTATCCTACCTCCTCTTATCTAGTTATTGACAGAGAGTGTTCCAGAGAGCCAATTGTTGGGTTTTCTCTGGGAGCATTTGCACCTCAGAAATCCACAAACACTATAGATTAAGGCTTAATTTACTGTTTTCTTCATAATTTGGGCCTCAGAAAGTGATGGAGAAAATGTTAAACATTTTTACATTAATAAAAACAGCCAAGCTAATTTATTAAGAACACATTCTTATGACCCTGGACAAGTCACTTAACCCCCATCATCCAGCCCTTACTTCTCTTCTCCTTAGAACCAATATAGAGTATTGATTTGAAGATGGAATGTAAGGGTTTATAAAACATATTTAACCTTCGTCCCACTTCTGTTGAGTAATCAAATTTTACTGATAATGAATCAAACCAGTGCCAACCATTTCTATTTTTTAAACCCTTATTTTCTGTCTAAGTAATAATCCTAAGGCAGAAGAGCAGGGTCCAGGTAATTGGGGTTAACTGACTTGCCCAGGGTCACATAGCTAGAAAGTGTCTGAGGCCAGATTTGAACCCAGGTTCTCCCGACTCCAGACTTAGTGCTCTATCCATTCTGCCACTTAGGAGCCCAGACAGCTATTTCTAAAAGAGGGCTATACACATATCTATATGTACATGTAGAGTAAAATCATCCTACAAAGTAATATAGCTATGGAATTCCTAACTGCCTGGACCAGAAACTATGCCTCTGAATCCCTTCACCCCCAGAAACTGCTGTCCAGAGTGCTAGTTTCCTCAGTTGTCCATCATATCTAGATCACACTTCCAAATACAATATAAAATTAAAAGTATGTCATACCCACATTTTTTCAGAGAGCTTGTGGTTAAATATTTACTAATATACCACTGATGCTGGTATTCTATCGTACTAATATTCTGATCATTCTGTTGACTGAACTTTTTGACGTTGGGTAGATCCCTTAGGTTTTCTTTCTTTTGGGGCCCCATTACCAGACACAGTAGAACTGGGCCACTGGAAAGACTTCAATCCTGATGGCTGCAGCCTTCCTGGCTTTGGTTTTCTGATAGTCAGGAGCACAGCCAATGAATAACAAGCTTCAGCTATGTGAGCAAGCCTCCCTGTCCTCAAGGAGCTTACTGAAAGTCCAGCTGGGGAGACAAGCTATAAGTACTCTGTCTAGATCTTGCATTCACCCTAGTTACTTCTGCACGTTGCCTCCTCTTTTAGGATGGGAACTCCTTGAAGGAGGCACTCTTCCCCATTCGCTTTCTTTGAATTCACAGGGCTTGACAGTTGCTGACAAAAAAGTAAGCCCTGAAGAGATGCTCGGTGGCCAACGACAATTAGCAAATACTTTGGAGATAGCCTGGGAGATGCTCGACCACAAACAAGAAGCCAGAGGAAAAGAGGGGCCAAATGGGGACTGTGGTAGCCAGGAGAGAAGGAGCAAAGGAGGCCATGGCATGTCCACAGTGGGGACTGGGGGACTTCTGGGCTCACTCCAAAGGGAGTCTCTGAATGCCGGGAACATTATAGCAGCTCACCTTTTTATCATGACTTCTAGTTTACAAAGCATTCCTTGAAACGATGCTATGAACTAGGTGGTACAAACATTGGATTTTGGATTGAAAGCTAGAAAGAACCTTCAAGAACATCTAGCCCAATCCCCTTGTGTTACAGATAAGGGAAGTTAAATAACTTGCTCAAGATCATACAGGTAGCAAGTGACAGCTGAGAGACGTCTTCTCTGACTACAAATCTACTTCTCCTCACGCTTTATGATTCTGTGTTACTGTACCCATTTTACAGATGAGGACATTCAAAGGATCAGTGATTTGCCCAAGTGTAATCAGATCATAGATTTAGAACCAGAACGGATTGCAAAGGTCACCTAGCCCAGTCACTCCTCCTTTAACAGATGAGAAAACTGAGGCTTAAAGAGTTTATTTGCCCATGGTCACACTGGAAGCAAGTAGAAGAACAAGGATAAGACTCTAGGTTCTCTAATACCAAACCTCCCATTTTTTTTCGATTTTCCCACTCTCCCTATTTCCAGGTTATTAAATTTCAGGAGAATTCAAGAGAGCTTCACAGTCAGTCCACGAGGCTACACTATTTCCTATCCTTACTAAAGAGATACAATATGACTGTGAGCATTCTAAAAGATATTTTGCACTTTGGTCTATTGGATCTACTGCGGCACAGTGGATATCAGAAATACCCAAGTTTCAATCCAGCCTCAAACACTCACTAGCTTTGTGACCCTGGACAAGTCACTTCACCCTGTTTGCCTCAGTTTCCTCATCTATAAAATGAGCTAGGGAAGGAAGTGGCAAACCACTATAGCCAATATCTTTGCCAAGAAAACTCCAAATAAGGCCACAAAGAATCAGACATGGCTGAAAAACAACTGACCAGCATGACACATAAAAGCAATCGAGATGGTCTAGGAAGGAACAATGTGTTGCTGAGTTTAATTATATATTAGAGTAAATTGCACTGCTGACAATGATGGAAGGGAACTTGGTGTCAGCACAATCCAGAGGAAAGAGTACTAGATGTGATCATAGAGGACTTGGGGTTGAGTGCCACTTGCTGTGTGACATTTGGCAAATCCCTTGGCCTCTCTGGCCTTGAATTTCTTCATCTGAAAAAAGGCTCCCGGGGCAGCTGGGTAGCTCAGTGGAGTGAGAGTCAGGCCTAGAGACAGGAGGTCCTAGGTTCAAACCTGGCCTCAGCCACTTCCCAGCTGTGTGACCCTGGGCAAGTCACTTGACCCCCGTTGCCCACCCTTACCACTCTTCCACCTATGAGACAATACACCGAAATTAAGGGTTTTAAAAAAAATACTATGATGAAAAAAGGCTCCCTCTGGAGGGACAAGGGTATGTGACTCAAGGTTTTCTCTCAGGGCTTCCTGTTCACAAATTCATCCCTTCTGGAGCCTACCATATACCAATGGAATGTGAACGTTTCTGGGACACTATCCACTTTGATGAGCATCAGAGACATAGCTGGGAAGAATACTTTTTATTGTTTTCCAGAATCAAGGAGAATCTCTGGATCTTTTCATCATTTGGTGCATGTCTAACAAAGGGACAATGTTACATGTGTTGGCTCCCCCAACACCTGAGCAATTAGCTTCCTCAGGCAGGAATCCAAATGGTTTTCCCTGGACCTTTACCTGTCCCTTTTAGGAAGGAGGTGAGTGTCTGAGTGTCATCTCCAAAGCAAACTTTTAAGAACTACAGAGGCACATCACTTCCTCATCTATCACTGAAATCAAACAAGAAAAAATCAATCCTCCATCCTAACCACACAGAGGCCAGGCTGCCGGCCATAAATTGCCTGAACAAGGGCAAATCTAGTGTTCCCATTTGCAAACTTTCAGAAGGGAAGATCATGGCAGTGGCAGCTCCCACGGTTGGGGAAATGAAAGTGCTGGTTTTAATTATCAGAACTAGCGGCCAGGATGACACGTGGTGGCGTGGGCCACGAGTCATTTCCCCAGAGCACAGCCAAGGAGATGCTAGGAAGTGGGGAGAATCCCAATGAGGCAGCCAGTTTTGGCAGCATGGGTTTTGCCAGTCAGAAGAGCCTTTATTCAGCCACATATCACCATAGTTGTCAGAGCTCGGGAGTCATTCCAATAGCTGGTTTAGAGTCCTTTCAACCTTTCAAAGCCCCCAGTGCATTGTTCCCTTCAGGACTCTCTCCTGCCACCTTCCATTTCTCTTTCTTACATGAGCAAAGGTCAGATCCTCCTAAGGCAGAAGGCAATGTAAGTGAGGATGAATATTTTCATTTTCTCTGTTTCTGTCATTCCAGTGTCTGCTACACAGTAAGCATTTAACAAATGTTTGTTGATTAACAGATTGTCACTGTTTCTCTTTCTCCCTTCCTCCTCCTCTCTTTTGCTCCTCTTCTTCTTCCTCCTTCCTTCCTTCCTTCATTCCTTCCTTTCTTCCTTCCTCCCTTTCCCTCCCTCCCTTCCTTCCCTTCCTTCCT
>NW_025355189.1:0-2412 GCF_016433145.1 Gracilinanus agilis | reverse complement strand
CCTCCTCCTTCTCCTTCTCCGTCTCCTTCTTCTCATTCTCCTTCTCCTTCTTCTCCTTTTCCTTTTCCTCCTCCTTCTCCTTCTCCGTCTCCTCCTTCTCCTTTTCCTTTTCCTCCTCCTTCTCCTTCTTCTCTTTCTCCTCTTCATATCTCTCCTATCTCTCAATCTCTTTCTGTGACTCTCCCTTCCCTCCTCCATCTCAATATAGTTATTGATTAGAATAATTATGCGATAGGATGAATAAAAATTCAATATAATTATATGATAGAATAAACTACTTATTGCATTCTAGCATATATTTATATCTCTCTTACCTCTGGCAATACATAGTTCATTCCATTATATAACTACGTTGATTCAGAGATGACTGCTTCCATGAAGAAAGGAAGATTCTTGGGAGAATGAATGCCACTTGTTAAGCTTCCCAAAGGGTCGCTCCTCTAAAGGAGTAGCTGCTCTTGGGGGCAGCCAAGTGGTGGAAATGGACATATTTGGTGGAGAGAAAGAGGGAGGGAAAAATATTGATTGAATGAATGAAAACTCCTAACTGACATTTACATGGAATTTTAGGGAGAGAAAGGAGAGGAGGGAGGGGTGTGGGAATATAGTTTGGGCCAACTCCCAGCCCCACCAATATCTAAATCATTTCTCAATATTCATAATTCCCTCGCAAAGCAATTAGGGTTTCCCAAATGAGGAATTTCTGGTTCTGCTGCTAAGTGTGAATAGCTACGAGTTGTGTGTGTGCACACAGGATCTCAGCTCCAAGGAGGATGTTCAGAGGGTAAAAAGTGGGCTGTGCAGACCCAGCCAAGGTATCCTCTTTCTCAGGCAAACACAAATCAGACCTCTGAGACTACCCGGAGCCCTTTTTAAAACAGCTTCATCAGCGTCTTCAGAATTTAAAAGCTTTGATATCCAGTTGGAAGATATCATGGAGATCATCTCTTGGGTTTCTTCACATGAGATCTGATTAAAAATAATTTTTAAATAATTTTAATTTTATCAGATTAAAAATAATTTTTGTTGGGATAACTGTGTCATCAGAATTAAAATGTCCTTTGAAAGTCTACTTATTTTACTGGATGCATTTCAATCTTATTCCGAGAAAGAATCCATAAGCTCTACCGGACTGCCCAAAGGATTCGATCTGGCCCAACTTCATTTTTTCTACAGAGCAGGAACCTGAGAGCTAGAAGGCACAGACTTCCCCCATCGCAGAGAGCCCAGATTCCAGGCCAGCCCCTCCGCCTCGAATCCATTGCACCCCTTCATCCACAGGAGCCTGAGCCTTTCTCTGAAGGATGCTTCCCCATTAGCCAGGGAGAAGACATTATTCCCAGATAAGTGAGAGGCCCAGCGTGTCCCGTGTTAGGATTCCTGAGCCAAGGCCTAGGATTCCCTGTGAGCTGGGCAGCCCCTTCCCCTTCCCTCCCACCCCCGTGCTGGGGCTCAAATGTCTTGTCTGGCCTCTCCTTTCTCTGTCTGAGGCCTCGGTGGCTTGTACTGGGAGAGGAGGGGGAGCTCTGTGGGGGCGGAGGACTGGCAGCTGCCACTCTTAGGAGTTGGGGAGACTCTGAGATGATTTGCAATTCAGAACCCCAGCCGGTCACCCCATGACAGGCAGAATTTTCACGAGATCCCAACCAAGAGCAGCTGGGACCTGCCAAGAGGATTGGCAGGACTGACAGCTGGGCTCCCCGTCTGCCTGGGCGGTGCTGGGGAAAAGGCCCCGAGCCCGACTCTGGGGGGCCTCCTCCAAAGGTAGGTCAGCTCAGTGGCCTGCGCAACTCCTGGGCCCCCCACATGGCTTTTCTGGCAGCGCTGGGCCAGCGTGAGCCCCCTTCTGTAGGATCATCGTTCTGGGAGCTGGAGGGGACCACAGAGGCCATTCCACTCATTTTACAGATGGGGAAACAGAGGCCCAGGGTTTATCTGAGCTCACCTAGGCAATTAGCAGAGAGCCAGTGTTTGCATACACACAGGCTGTCTGACTCCAAATGCAGTATTCTTTCTTCTCTATCTCATTGCATCTCACTGACTTACTCTTTCCCCAACAAAACCCATTCTCAGTTATATATATATATTTATACTTCACTTATATGTATTTATTATGCATAAATACATATATGTTTATTATATAGCAATTATATAATCACTATCATATTTATATCATATATTTATGATATGTTTATTATTTGTGTACTTATTATACACAAATACAAATATATTTATTATGTAGTATATTGTATACATATTCACTTAAATCTGTATATTTATTATATAAAATAAAATGTGCTTATTATATGTGCCTATTAAATAGTAAATTACATATATTCAATTACATATTTATATTTATTATACATAAACACAAATATATTTATTATGTTTACTATATTGTATATTATATAT
>NW_025355188.1:0-5166 GCF_016433145.1 Gracilinanus agilis | reverse complement strand
CCCTCTTTTTGTTTTTAAAGGCCTTATGAATTCCCTCCCCCTTCTCCCCTCCCTTTTTTGACCTTCCCACTCCCCTGCTCCCTTTGGTTTATCCCTTCTGACTTTCTCAGTAGGGTTAGATAGAGTTTTTTATCCCAATGGATAATAAAGCTACTCTTCCCTCTCCGGGTTGATTACACTAAGAGTAAGGTTTGATTATTACCTCTTAATGCTCTCTTCCTCTCCTTCTTATAATAGTATTTGTCCCCTCTCCCTCCCATGCCCTCTTTGTGTGTAATAGAATGTCCTATTTTCTTATTCACTCAAGTTTCTCTTGGTGTCCCCTGCTATTTACCCCCTCTTTCCCATCCCCCACGCCATCTTAGATTATTTAGTGTTCCACCCTCCCCCTGTGAATTATTCTTCTGATTACTATAATAGTGAATATTATAATAGTGAATAGAGTTCACTACAGAGAATTATACATAACATTTATCTACATAGGAATACAGATAATTAGATCTCACTGAGGCCCTTAAAAAGGCAAATTTAAAAATTATAAGTTTTCTTTCTTTTCCCTCTGTATCTTATTTATCTTTTCAGGTTTCTCTCGATTTTTGTGGTTCAATATCAAACTTTCCATTTAGCCCTGGTCTTTTCTGTGCAAATACCTGGAATTTTTCAATTTTGTTGAATGCCCATACTTTCCCCTGGAAATATATAGTCAGTTTTGATGGGTAGTTGATCCGTGGTTGCAGGCCCAGCTCTCTTGCCTTTCTGAATATCGTATTCCAAGCCTTACGGTCTTTTAGCGTGGAGGCTGCCAGATCCTGTGTGATCCTGATTGGTGCTCCTTGATATTTGAATTGTCTCTTTATGGCTTCTTGTAAGATTTTTTCTTTTGCTTGAAAGCTTTTGAGTTTGGCAATAATATTTCTAACCGATTTCTTCTCTGGGTCGAATGTAGTGGGTGTTCTATGAATCCTTTTGATGTCTATATTGCCCTCTTGTTGTAGGACTTCAGGGCAATTTTGCTGAATAATTTCTTTTAGTATGGAGTCCAGGTTTCTATTAATTTCTGGTTTTTCTGGAAGACCAATTATTCTCAAATTGTCTCTTCTAGACCGGTTTTCTTGGTCTGTCACTCTCTCATTGAGATATTTCATGTTTCCTTCTATTTTTTTCAGTCTTTTGACTTTGTTTTATTTGTTCTTGTTGACTTGAGAGATCATTAGCTTCTACTTGCTCAATTCTAGCTTTTAGGGATTGATTTTCGGCTATAATCTTTCGGTTTTCGGCCATAATCTTCTGGTTTTCAGCCATAATTTTCTGGTTTTCGGCCATAATCTTCTGGTATTCCTTTTCAATCTGGCCAATTCTGGTGTTCAATTTGCTTATCAGTTCATTTGGTTTCTGAGCCTCATTTTCCAATTGCAAGATTCTACCTTTTAAACAGTTATTTTCTTGCCAGATCTCTTCCATTTTCCTCAAAATCTCAGTTTTGAACTGTTCCATAGCTTGTGAGGAGTTTTCCTTATTTGAGGAGGGTCAGGATGCTTGTTTGTTTTCCTCCTCTGTTTGCTCGGTTGTCTGGATTTTCTCTGTGTAAAAGTTGTCGAGTGTTAAAGGCTTCTTTTTCTTGTTGTTATTCTTTCTCTTCTGAGTTTCCTGAGGTTGGGTAGCCATCATTAGCCCAGCAGCTTCTCAGGTTTATCCTCGCACTCAGTGTCTGTCCACGGTCTATTGGCTCCTGAGGTCTGAGTTCTGGTTTTTTCCAAGGTCAAGCCCCCTGGTGGGCCCCCTTGCTTGATCCTCTGCAGGAGGTTCCTTTACAAGTCTCAGGGCGCTGCTTCCACAGTCGTATACCCGTCTGCACTGGTTCCCCACTCAGGTTTTCAGAGCTTTATTTCCTGGCTGTGTCTGCCTCCACCCACGCCTCTGTCTGTGCCTGTGCGCTCTGCGTCCAGCGTCCACTCTCTGCTCCCGCGCTCAGATTTCGCTTGCGTTCTTTGGCTTATTGGGGTCCCAGATCTTGCTGCTCTCAGGAACAGGCCCCGGAGCTGCCAATGACTCGATGGGTGCCCCAAACTTGCTGTATTTCTTTTTAGCTGGGTTCCGTGCTATAGGTGCTGTGTGTGGAGGGGGTGGGGGTGGGGCGGTTGCTCAGCCCGCGATTTAGTGAGAGCCCTTTATAGCCTGGAAATGTCTCGATTCCATGTACCTTCCACGCTGTGCCCTGTTGTGGGGTTCCTCCGTTCGTCTGGACTTGTTTTTATGTCCCGTTGAGGAGTTTTGTGTGTTTCGGTCGGGAGAGGTTAAGAGCTGCTTCTTACTCTGCCGCCATCTTAACCCGGAACTCCTGGTCTGGTAATTTTTGAATTTGGCTATAATATTCCTGGAAGTTGTCAGTTGTGGATTAAATGTGGGATGTGATCTGTGGATTCTTTCAATTTCCACTATTCCCTCTTGTTAGAGAATATTGGGGCAGTTTTCTTGGATGATTTCCTGTAATGTCTAAACTTTTTATTTTGTCATGATGTCTGGCAAGCCAATATCATTTGAACATTTATTTATTGGGGAATGATTCTTATTTGCATTTTTTGGAATCAGTTTTTAATATTTCATGGGTATTAGAATGATCCTATAAGCAAGGGGGCAACTTGTCCATCATCTATACCATATACGAAAGTGAATTGGAAGAAGGAATATTTATTTGTAGCAAAGACTTAAAGTCTGAGTTCACTCAGCAGAGGTTGAAATGGTAAAGGGGAAACTGTCTATTTAGGGGAATGTGTATATATTTCTATTCTTGTTATACCTATCCGTAAATATTCTGTTGAAAAACCTAATTAATGTTAATTACTTATCAATGATATGGTCCACTGGTCAAAAGGATTTTGAGAAGCTAATACCAACTGGTGAGATGCTATTAGAGAGGCTGCTGATCTATTGCTATTAGAACGAGCTTTGGATTGGGGCTTGAGGTAATAGCAACCTCCCCTCAGGATCCATAGAACCCTGAACAGACAGAACAACTGAGCTCTGGTAATCCTACCTTCCACTGGAATTGGAGTTGGAAGGGTATGTTCAGTCTTGCTATATATGTTACTTGGAGTCATTGTGGGATTAGAAATAGATATAAGAGCTTGAATCATTTCTCTATGGATCTTTATCTTTGGGCAAAGTGTAATACTTAAAGTAGCATCAAATTATAGAGGTTGAGATTGGAAAGGGGCCTTTAAAGTCTGTAAAGCCCAACTGATGCCTCACCAAGAGTCTCTTTGACAGTGTTTCTGAGAAATAGTGAATCACTTTCTGCTTGAAGATCTAGTGAAGGAAATTCACTACTTCTTGAGGTAGCACATTATGCTATGGGAGAATTCTAACTTCTGGGCAGTTTTTCCTTCAATTTAACCTAAACCTACCTCTGTGGAACTTTTTTCCACTGTTTCTGTCTTTGCTCTTTGGGGTTAAGCAAAACAAGTCAATTCCTCTACTGAAAATAACTTGGTAGAAACTGGGATCCACTCCTTAAGTGCCTTCTGAATACCTGCAATTCCTTCAACCGAGCCTATTTTAATTTTGAAAGTAAAAGCTATGTTGTTTTTCTTTATATCATTATCAGTTGATAATTTCCTCCAACCTCTCAATGTAATTCTCTCAGCCCTTGTAACAAAGGACAAGAAAATGAAACAAATCAATATGCGGGTTATGTCAGAAATAGTGTCTCATTCTAAACCTATCTGTACTATCTCTTTGCAGAAAGGAAAGAGGCACACTCCATTGTTTATTCTCTGAAGTCCTGATTCATCAGTTATTGATCAAGGTTTTGATGCTTCTTAGGGTTGTCTTCTTTTACATTATTGTGTTTATTATATAAATTGTCCTCTTGGTTGTGTTTACTTCCATTTAGCATAAGTTCATATAAGTCTTCCCAAATTTCTCTGAATTCTTTTCATTATTTCCTTTACAAATTTTTATTTAATTATTTTTGGGGGTTACATTCTGAGTTTCGAGCTGTCTCCCTTCTACACTTCCTCCCAATGCCACACTAGAGAAGGCCAACATGTGGCATATAGATATGTAAAACCATATAATACACATTTCCATATGTTCTTTTCACTAGGGGTGGATAGCATTCTCCTTCACAGGTCCTTTGTGGTTGATTTGAATATTCATATTACTCAGAATAGCTTAGTCATTAAAGTTACTCTTCAAACAGTATTACTATTACTATATATGACATTCTCTTAGTTCTGCTCATTTCACTCTTTATTATTTCATGAAAGTCTTTCCATGCTTTTCTAAAAGCAACCTGCTTATCATTTCTTATAGCACAGTAGAATTCCATTGCGATCAGATACCACAATTTACTCAGCCATTCCCCAACTGATGGGTATCTCCTCAGTTTCCAGTTTTTTGCTACCACAAAGAAAGCTGCTATAAATGTTTTTTTAAAAATGTTTTACCTATATATGTATTTTTTCCCCTGATCACCTTGGGGAATACACCTAAGAGTGGATCAAAGGGTATACACACTTTTATAACTCTTTGGTCATAATTACAAATTGCTCTCCAAAATGGTTGGATTAGTTCACAGTTTCACCAACAGTATAATAATAGTCCTCCAATTTTTCCACATCCTCTCCAACATTTGTAATTTTCCCTTTCTATCATTTTAGTCAATCTGAAAGGTGTAAGATGGTACCAAGGTTATTTGATTTTGCATTCCCTAATCAATAATGATTTAGAACATTTTTATATGACTATATATAGATTTGATTTCTTCTTTCAAAAACTGCCTGTTTATATTATTTATCCACTTATCAATTGGAGAATAATTCATATTTTTACAAATTTGACAAAGTTCTATATATAATTCAGATATTAGACTCTTATCTGAGAAACTGCCTATAAAATATTTTTCTCAGTTTTTTTTTTTTTTTTGCATTCCTTCTAGTCTTGGCTACTTTAGTTTTATTTGTACAAAATATTTTAAATTTAGCATAATAAGAATTATCAATTTTATATCACACAATGCTCTTTACCTTTCATTTATTCATTAATACTTCTCCTATCTAGAAATCTAATAGGGATTATTTTTCAGATTCTTCTAGTTTACTTATAATATTTCCCTTTATATCTAGACTATGTATCTTCTCTCTCTCTCTCTCTCTCTCTCTCTCT
>NW_025355187.1:0-11708 GCF_016433145.1 Gracilinanus agilis | reverse complement strand
AATTATTCTTCTGATTACTATAATAGTGAATATTATAATAGTGAATAGAGTTCACTACAGAGAATTAAACATAACATTTCTCTACATAGGAATACAGATAATTAGATCTCACTGAGGCCCTTAAAAAGGCAAATTTAAAAATTATAAGTTTTCTTTCTTTTCCCTCTGTAACTTATTTACCTTTTCACGTTTCTCTCGATTTTTGTGGTTCGATATCAAACTTTCCATTTAGCCCTGGTCTTTTCTGTGCAAATACCTGGAATTCTTCAATTTTGTTGAATGCCCATACTTTCCCTTGGAAATATATAGTCAATTTTGATGGGTAGTTGATCTGTGGTTGCAGGCCCAGCTCTCTTGCCTTTCTGAATATTGTATTCCAAGCCTTACGGTCTTTTAGCGTGGAGGCTGCCAGATCCTGTGTGATCCTGATTGGTGCTTCTTGATATTTGAATTGTCTCTTTCTGGCTTCTTGTAAGATTTTTTCTTTTGCTTGAAAGCTTTTGAATTTGGCAATAATATTTCTAACCGATTTCTTCTCTGGGTCGAATATAGTGGGTGTTCTATGAATCCTTTCGATGTCTATATTGCCCTCTTGTTGTAGGACTTCAGGGCAATTTTGCTGAATAATTTCTTTTAGTACGGAGTCCAGGTTTCTATTAATTTCTGGTTTTTCTGGAAGACCATTTATTCTCAAATTGTCTCTTCTAGACCGGTTTTCTTGGTCTGTCACTCTCTCATTGAGATATTTCATATTTCCTTCTATTTTTTCAGTCTTTTGACTTTGTTTTATTTGTTCTTGTTGTCTTGAGAGATCATTAGCTTCTAATTGCTCGATTCTAGCCTTTAGGGACTGGTTATCGGCTATAATCTTTTGGTTTTCCTTTTCAATCTTGTCATTTCTGGTGTTCAATTTGCTTATCAGTTCATTTGATTTCTGAGCCTCACTTTCCAATTGCAAGATTCTACCTTTTAAACTGTTATTTTCTTGCCAGATCTCTTCCATTTTCCTCAGAATCTCAGTTTTGAACTCTTCCATTGCTTGTGAGGAGTTTTCCTTATTTGAGGAGGGTCCGGATGCTTGTTTGTTCTCCTCCTCTGTTTGCTCGGTTGTCTGGATTTTCTCTGTGTAAAAGCTGTCGAGTGTTAAAGACTTCTTCTTCTTGTTATTATTCTTTCTCTTCTGAACTTCCTGATGCTGAGTAGCCATCATTAGCCCAGCAGCTTCTCAGATTTATCCTTGCGCTCAGTGTCTGTTCGCGATCTATTGGCTCCTGAGGTCTGAGTTCTGGTTTTTTCCAAGGTCAAGCCCCCTGGTGGGCCCTCTTGCTTGATCCTCTGCTGGAGGTTTCTTTACAAGTCTCAGGGCGCTGCTTCCACAGTCGTATACCGGTCTGCACTGGTTCCCCACTTAGGCTTTAGTTCCTGGTTGTGTCTGCCTCCGCCCACGCCTCTGCTCAGCCTGCGCTCTGCGCCCAGGGTCCTGCTCCCGCGCGCTCAGATTTCGCGTGCGTTTTTTGACTTAATGGGGTCCTAAGTCTTGCTGCTCTCAGGAACAGGTCCCGGAGCTGCTGATGACTTGATGGGTGCCCCAAACTTGCCCTATTTCTTTTTAGCTGGGTTCGGAGCTATAGATGAGTGTGGAGGGGTTGGGGGTGGGGCGGTTGCTCAGCCTGCGATTTAGTGAGAGCCCTTTATAGCCTGGAAATGTCTCGATTCCACGTACCTTCCACGCTGTGCCCTGTTGTGGGGTTCCTCCGTTCGTCTGGACTTGTTTTTATGTCCCCTTGAGGAGTTTTGTGTGTTTTGGTCAGGAGAGGTTAAGAGCTGCTTCTTACTCTGCCGCCATCTTAACCCGGAAACCCCCAGGTATTTTTGAATAAAAGAGTAAAATAGAAATGGAAAGAATCCACAGATCACCGCCAGAAAGAAATCCTCAAATGACAACTCCAAGGAATATAATAGCTAAATCCAAGAGCCCCCAATCCAAGGAGAAAATACTGCATGCAACCAGAAAGAAATAATTCAAATGCCATGGAGCTACAATCAGGATCACACTGAACTTAGCAGCTTCTACATTAAAGGGTTAGAAGGCATGGAATTTATATTCCAGAAGACAAAAGATCTAGGTTTACAACCCAGGGTCACCTATCCAGCAAAACTGATTATATTCTTTCAGAAGAAAAAAATAGTCATCAATAAAACAGAAGATTTCCAAGCACTCCTGAGGAAATGACCAGACCTAAACAGAAAGATTGAAGTCAAAACACAAGACCCAAGAAAAGCCTAAAAAGATAAATAAGAAAAATGAAATTTAAGGGACTTATTAAAATCAAACTATATGTATTCCTACATAGAAAGAGGATAGTTATAATTCTTAAGAATTCTTATTAGTAGTTGGAGGGGATATGGCAAAATTGGGACACTAATGCACTGCTGGTGGAGTTGTGAATTGATCCAGCCCTTCTGGAATGCAATTTGGAACTATGTCCAAAGGGCTTTAAAAGACTGCCTGCCCTTTGATCCAGTCATACCACTTCTGGGTTTGTACCCCAAAGAGATAATAGGGGAAAAATACGTGTACAAAAATATTTTTAGCCACACTCTTTGTGGTAGCAAAAAATTGGAAAATGAAGGGACTTTGGATAATGGCTGAACCAGTTGTGGGATCTGTTGGTGATGGAATACTATTGTGCTAAAAGGAATAATAAACTGGAGGAATTCTATGTGAACTGGAATGACCTCTAGGAATTGATGCAGAGTGAAAGGCGCAGAATGAAGAGAACATTGTACACTGAGAGGAACTTAATGGACTTCTGTACTACAAGCAATGCAATGATCCAGGAAAATTCTGAGGGACTTAGGAGAAAGAAAGCTATCTACACCCAAAGAAAAAACTATGGGAGTAGAAACACAGAAGAAAAACAACTGCTTGATCACATGGTTTGATGGGGATATGACTGGAGATGTAAACTCTAAATGATCATTCTATTACAAATATTAATAATATGGAAATAGGCCTTGATACATATAAAACCTAGTGGAATTGCTCTTTGGCTATGGGAGGGGGTGGGAGGAGGGGAGGAAAAGAACATGAATCATGTAACCATGCAAAAATATTCTGAATTAATTAAACTTTAATAGATAAACTTTAATAAAGGGGGAAAGAGCTAAAAAATACAAAAAAATTCTTATTGGTAGTAGAGCAATTAAAAGGAGTATATTTATAGACAGAGGGTGGGGAAGTAAGCTGATTAAGATGATATGATATGCAAAAAAAATCAAGGGGTGACAAAAAGGATTGCACTGAGAGAAAAGGAAAGGGAGAGCTGGAATGTGGTAAATTATCTATCCTAAAGAGGCAATGCTTAAACTTTACTCTCATCGTAACTGGCTCAGAGACGGAATAACAACCATACTCAATGGAGTACAGAATCCTCTCTTACCCTATAGAGGAGTAGGAAGGGAATAAGACAAGAGAAGGGGGTGGTAATAGGAGGGCGGGGAAAGTGGGGGGGTTGATAAAAAGCAAAACACCAGTGAGAAGGAACAGAATGAAAGGGAAAAAAACAGGATCAAAAAGATGAAGGGCAATATACAGGAATCATAACTGTGAATGTGAATGGGATGAACTCACCTATAAAACAGAAGCAGATAGCAGAGTGGATTAAAAATCAGAATCCTACTATATGTTGTTTACAAGAAACACATTTGAGATAGGGTGACACACACAGAATAAAGGTAAAAGGCTGTAGCAGGATTTATTATGCATTATCTAAAGCAAAAAAAGAGCAAGAGTAGCAATCATGATCTTAAACAAAGTTAAAGCAAAGATAGATCTGGTTAAAAGAGATAAGGAAGGGGGGCAGCTGGGTAGCCCAGTGGATTGAAAGCCAGACCTAGAGATGGGAGATGCTAAGTTCAAATACAGCCTCAGACACTTCCCAGCTGTGTGACCCTGGGCAAGTCACTTGACCCCCATTGCCCACCCTTACCACTCTTCCACCAAGGAGCCAATACACAGAAGTTAAGGGTTTAAAAAAATGTATATTAAAAAAAGAGATAAGGAAGGAAATTACATCTTGCTAAAAGGTACTTAAACAATGAAGTAATATGAATACTAAACATATATGCACCAAATCGTATAGCCTCTACATTTTTAAAGGAGAATTTAAATGAATTTAAGGAAGAAAAAGACAGTAAAACTATACTAGGTAGGGACCTCAAATTTCCCCTTTCAGATCTAGATAAATCAAACCAAAAAATAAACAAGAAAGAGATAAAGGAAGTGAACAAAATCTTAGAAAATTCAGAACTAAAAGCTCTCTGAAGAAAAATAAATGGCAATTGAAAGGAATATACCTTCTTTCCAGCAGCACGTGGCTCCTACACAAAAATTGACATGTATTATGGCATTAAAACTTCACAATCAAACATAGAAAAAGCAGAAATAATAAATGCATCCTTTTCAGATCATGAAGCAATAAAAACTTATAGTCGATAAAGTTCCATGGAAAGATAAATAAAAAATTAATTGGAGACTAAATAGTCTAATGCTAAAAAAGAATGGGTCAAAGAACAGATGATAGAAACTCAATAATTTTATTAATGAGAATGGCAATGAGGAGACAACATATCAAAATTTATGGAATACTGCCAAAGTAGTACTTAGGTGAAAATTTATATCTTTAAATGCTTACATCAATAAAATAGAGAAAAAGCAGATCAATGAATTTGGCATGCAACTAAAAGAAACCTAGAAAACAAATTTAAAATCTTCATTTAAAGACTAACTTAAAAATCCTAAAAATTAAAGGAGAAATTAATAAAACTGAAAGTAAAAGAATCATTGAACTCATAAACAAGATTAGGAATTGGTTTTATGAGAAAACAAATGAAATAGAACATTGGTTAATTTGATTTTTAAAAAGGAAGAAAATAAAATAACATAAAAAATGAAAAGGGTGAACTCGTCACCAATGAAGAGGAAATTAAAGCAATCATTATGTGTAAATAGAATTAGCTCTAGCCCATTCATAGTCTAAACTCTACTTACCCTAGGCATAGAGATGATGTCATCCCCACCTCCCTTAGTGGGGAGGGGAGATGAGTTACCCACACGTGACAATAAGTAACAAATCAAGATTAAGGGACACATAACTCTACCTTTAAGTAGGCTCTAGCCTTTCTGATTGCTAGGCCTTGTGACTTGTAGCCTCATTTATTTAGCCTTCTAACCTTCTCTCTCTGTCCAGGCCTCTGCAGGCCTGGACTAGCCTCTCCCTCACTCTATTTCCCTACCTTTTACCCTCCTAACTGCAAATAAACTACCTTAAATCCGGTCCTCACTTGGGTCTAATTTAATTACGGAATCAACCTGAATTGTTGATTCCTGGCGGCCACAAATTAAATATATATCTATAAAATACCTAAAAATCTCCCTCTTACATTTTTGGCTGACCACAATTCGGTCTCGAACTTCCTCAATCTTCCTAAATTTTCTTGAATTCTTCTTTACTTTAAAACTATCCCCTAAGTCAGCCTTCTCACAGCACGCTTTGGAACTGTGATCAATATAAAGCTGCCAGACTGGTGAGATCAAACGGGGGATCCTAAAAAAAAAAAAATTCAGCTAGGAGCGTTCCCTTGCCTTAGGGAACAAATAACCCAATTAGCTGGTTTTAGTTTCACCTAGAAAAAAAATCCCATTTTTTTTAGTTACCTTACTAGGCCTAGCAGACTGCTTTGTCTCCTGGCCAGGCCAGGGACACACCTGAATGAGGTTTAAAAAGCAGGCCTGTCCCTCATGGGAGCAGAAGACACTAGACTCAGCATATTAATCGTTTTGTGTGTGTGTGTGTGTGTTTTTTTTTTTTTTTTTTTTTAGGGAGAGTAAATTTTCCAGGCTACAACTAGGCCTTATCTCGGTTCTCTATTTTATTTCAAAACTGTATTTCTAGTTTTAAAATCTTTAGAGGTAAAAGGCAAAAGCTTAGTGGGGCCAGCTAGAATTTAAACCGCCTTTTCCCCCAGAGTAGCACAATTATTTCTTCTATTCCCAGTACAGCCATTTACTTTACGGTTGTGGATGACTTGCTCCTGGCTTCACCAGATGCTAAAACATGCCAAGAAGATAGTAAACATCTTCTTTTAGAATTACATAAAAGAGGACATAAGATATCAAAAGGAAAAGTTCAGTGGTGTCTCTCCAGAGTAGAATATTTGGGGTTCATCTTGAGAGCTGGTGCCCGCTATATATCCCCTAAGCACATTGAAAATATTCAAAAATTGAGAGATCCTACCACTAAAAAACACTTAAGAGCAATCTTAGGAGCAACAGGTTTTTGCAGACAGTGGATCCCTTGCTATGGGGAAATTACTAAACCCCTTATAGCACTAACAAAAGATTCGGTCCCTGAACCACTTAAATTAGAGCCAGAGCACAAGTTAGCTCTGTCGAATTAAAACAAGCCATCCTATCTGCTCCTGCTCTAGGCATCCCAGATTATAACAAGCCATTTACTTTATATGTACATGAGTGTAGAGGAGTAGCTTCAGGCGTTTTAACCCAAACTTTGGGACCTTACCAGCGTCCAATTGGTTATTATTCAGCCCAGCTGGACCCAATAGCTGCAGGTGCACCGCTATGTCTTAGAGGCGTAGCTGCCACAGGTCTGTTAGTGACAAAAACTGTTGATCTAGTATTGGGATGCCCATTAACAATTATGTGCCCACATGAGGTGAAAGCATTACTGCTAAGACATAGAACACAGGCATTTTCTGATCAGAGAATTACAAGGTATGAAATAACCTTGCTAAATAATGAAAATATTACTTTAAAACGTTGTACAACTCTTAATGCTGCCACCTTGCTTCCTGATTTACCAGTTTCAGAAGAACCTTTACATAATTGTGAAACACTAGTGTCCATGGCTGAAAAGCCTTGAGACAATCTCCTGGACACTCCTTTAGAGAATCCTGATCTAATTTTATTTACTGATGGTTTTTCTTTTATGAGGGATGGCATATGCTACACTGGAGCTGCTGTAGTCACAGAATTTGCCACTGTGTGGTCAGCTTCACTGCCCTCAAATTTAAGTGCTCAAGCCGCAGAACTCATAGCCCTAAAATATGCATGTATAATTGCCAAAGTTAGAAGGGCAACAATTTATACGGATTCTCAATATGCATTTGGAATATGTCATGCAGTGGGTATGTTATGGCTCCAAAGAGGATTTTTAACCTCAGCTGGGAAATCTATAGCTAATGCAAAAATTATTAATGAAGTTCTTTCTGCTCTCCAGCTACCCAAAGCCCTAGCTGTAGTTCATTGCTCTGCCCATACAGGTGGCACTGACCCTGTCTCTAGGGGAAATGACCGGGCAGATACTGCTGCAAAGCTAGCAGCTATAGAAGGGCCTGAATTAATTTTAACATTAACAACCACTGATGACTCAAATTTATCATTTTCCTATGATGAGAAGGAAGTAACAAAATGGAAGCAGAAATTTAAAGCTAAACAGATAAATGGAGTATGGGTGTCCTCTGAAGGAAAACCTCTGCTCCCTAGACACTTTTATCGCCAAATTTGCTGATCTATTCATAAAAATGGTCATTTTGGTACCCAGGGCATCGTGGACTCTGTTAAGAGAGTATGGATAGCTCCTGGCATAACCACTATAGCCTCTAAAGTGTGTGCAGCTTGCACTACCTGCCAAGCATATAACCAACATGCCTTTCGTGGCAAGGCTTTTGGTGGGCATCCATTGGCTTACACACCTTTTGAGCACCTACAAATTGATTTCATAACAATGCCAAAGGCTGGACAATATAAATTCTGTCTAGTCATAGAGGATCAACTGAACAGGTGGCTGGAAGCATTTCCTACTGCCTGAGCCACATCGGTCTTTGTTGCCAAGGTACTTTTAAAAGAAATCATTCCTCGTTTTGGCCTGCCTGCACATATTGACTTGGACAGGGGGAGTCACTTTACTGATTCAGTTTTATCTGAAATATATTCCTGTTTGGGGATAACTCCCAAATTCCATGTGCCATATCACCCCCAGAGTTCAGGCCAAGTTGAAAGGATGAATAGAGAACTTAAAACTATGATTGGAAAATTATGCACTGAGACACATTTAAAATGGCCTGAAATTCTTCCTCTGGCTCTATTTTATCTTAGAAGCATGCCCAGAGGAAATTGACACATCTCACCGTATGAGATGCTTTTTGGACATCCCCTCTACAGGCTAAGCCTTTTTCTCCTGCATATACATCACTATTAGGAGGAGATACTTCTATTGCTTCCTATATACAGGAATTGCAACACAAACTGCATGAACTCCATGAATCTGGAACTGCAGTACAAGCAGGACCAATAGACTTTTCACTTCATGACCTGAACCTAGGAGACAAGGTGTATATAAAGAACTTCCAGCTCACTGGGGCAACCCAGCCCTCATGGGATGGCCCATTTGAAATTTTATTAACTACCCCAACAGCTATAAAAATTGGAAAAAAGAATTCTTGGATTCATTGCTCACATGTAAAGAAGGCATCTTCTATTGAACCTGATTGACAGTTTCCTGTTACCTGCATAAGAGATAACAGTTCATGGAACTAATGGAAAAAAAAACCACGAAGGAAGAAGGCTTAGCAGTACCAGATCTCAACCTGTACTATAAAGTAGTAATCATCGAAACAATCTGGTACTGGCTAATGTAAGAGTTAAATTAATGTACAATACTTTAAGTATTATATTTTACAAAGTTTATTATCTGACAAAATAGTACCATGTGACTAAGTTTTGTACCTGCTCAAAAGGGCTGCTCCATCAAAGCCATGACCAGAAGACAAGAGGGCTAGACATGAACTCCACCCGATTTATCTACTGTCTACATCAGCATGTAATAATAGGAAGTGAGTGGGGTTCTGGGAATCCTAATTTTTACTGGGAGTCATACTTTTTTAGGGTAACAGATTCCAATTTCACACTAAGGAATGTAAGGTAGATACATGATATACAGGGGTAAATGACCTTAGCAACCTAGTGTTTGATAAACCCAAATAACCCAGCTTTTGGAATAAGAACTCACTCTTTAACAAAAACTGCTGGGAAAATTGGAAAACAGTATGGCAGAAGCTAGATATAGACCAATATCTCACATTCTATACCAAGATAAGGTCAAAATGGATATATGATTTAGACAGAAAGAGTGGTACCATAAATAAATTAGGGGAATACGAAGTAGTTTTTCTGGCAGCTCTTTGGAAAAAGGAAGAATTTATGACCAAACAAGGGATAGAGTATAATAAGATGTAAAATGAATAATTTTGAGTATATTAAATTAAAAAACCTTTGTACTAAAAAACTAATCTAACCAAGTGTGAAAGGGAATTCTTTATTTCCTTTGTCTATTTTGAGTTAACACTTTGAAAGGGAACTCTTCATTTTCTTTGTTTATTTTGAGTTAACACTAATTTAAGTACCCCTACTTAGTACTTCACCAGACTGTGAAGTGTGAATCAGACTTTCTTTTAGTACCCCTACTTAGTACCTCTTGAGACACTAAGTAAGAGTGTTAGAAAGTCATTTGCTAAAGTGGGTAACAAGGGGGCAGCTAGGTGACTCAATGGATTGAGAGCCAGGCCCAGAGATGGGAGTTCCTGGGTTCAAATCTGGCCTCAAACACTTCCTAACTGTGTGACCCTGGGCAAGTCACTTGACCCCTATTGCCTAGCCCTTACCACTCTTCTACCCTGGAACCAATACACAGTATTGGTTTTTAAAAATAAATAAAAAATAAAGTGGGTAATAACTCAATCATTCAGGAAATTGTGAATCCTTTTGATAAAAGTTTACACCTGGGGCAGCTGGGTAACTCAGTGGATTGAGAGCCAGGCCTAGAGACAGAAGGTCCTTGATTCAAATCCGGCCTCAGACACTTCCCAGCTGTGTGACCCTGGGCAAGTCACTTGACCCCCATTACCCACCCTTACCACTCTTCCACATAAGAGTCAATGCATAGAAGTTAAGGGTTTAAAAAAAATAAAAATAAAATAAAAATAAAAAGGGTACATGGAGAGGCAAATCAAAAATTAATTGGAAATTAAATAATATGATTCTTCAAAATTAAAAAACTTAAAGTCTTCAAAGTTAAAAAACAAATCATAGAAACAATTAATAATTTCATTGAAGAGAATGACAATGATGAGACACCCTATCAAAATTTATGGGATGCAGCCAAAGCAGTACTCAGGGGGAAATGTATATCCTTGAGTGCATATATTAAGAAATTAGGGAGGACAGAGATCAATGAATTGGGCATGCAAATTAAAAAACTAGAAAGTGAACAAATTAAAAATCCCCAGATAAAAACTAAATTAGAAATCCTAAAAATTAAAGGAGAAATTAATAAAATCAAAAGTAAAAGAACTATTGAATTAATAAATAAGATTAGAAGCTGGTACTTTGAAAAAAAACAAATAAAATAGGCAAAGTACTGATCAATCTAATTGAAAAAAGGAAAGAAGAAAACCAAATGAATAGTATCAAAGATGAAAAGAGAGAACTCACCTCTAATGAAGAGGAAATTAAGACAATCATTAAAAATTATTTTGCCCAATTATATGGCAATAAATATGGCAATCTTAGGTGATAGGCTTCTGTTCATCTGGTCAGCTGATCCACTATGACCAGGCAAACTTTATAATGTCCAGCCATAAGCATAGTAATAAAGTCAATTTGTTAGGGGGAAGCTGGGTAGCTCAGTGGATTGAGAGTCAAGCCTAGAGACAGGAGGTCCTAGGTTCAAATCCGGCCTCAGACACTTCCCAGCTGTGTGACCCTGGGCAAGTCACTTGACCCCCATTGCCCACCCTTACCACTCTTCCACCAAGGAGCCAATACACAGAAGTTAAGGGTTTTAAAAAAATAAAAATAAAGTCAATTTGTAAAAACTCAAAAGGTGTGTAAGCCAGAGGGCATCCACCAAAAACCTTGCCTCAAAAAGCATGTTAATTGTATGTCTGGCAAATGGAACAGGATGCACATACTTTAAAGGCTATGGTAGGTATACCAGGGGCTATCCATACCTTTTAAACAGAGTCTTCAATACCCTGAGTGCCAAAGTGACCATTCTTATAAATGGATGAGCATATTTGGAGATAACAACTTCAAGGCAGTAGGAGTTTTCCTTCAGATGACACCTATACCCCATTGATCTGTTTTGCTTTAAACTTTTGTTTCCATTTTTCCATTTCCTTTTCATTATAAGAGAGAGGTGAATTTGAGTCATTACTAGGTGTCGAAGTTAAAATCAATCCAGGTCCTTCTAAAACAGCAAGCTTTACTGCAATATCTGCCTAGTGGTTCCCTCTAGAGACAGGGTCAATTCCATGAAGCTGGAACTTCAGATAGCTAGAGAGAAGAAAGCACTTCATTAATGGTCTCTGCTTCTGTGGTACACTTTCCAGCAGGGGTTTCTGTTAGCAAGACCATGGGGTTATAAGAGGGGTAAATGCTTTCAAAATTATTTGTGACTACAATGGGATCATCTTCAAAGGAGGGAGTCTTTTCCTTAAAGTACTCAATGTCTTGTGGAGAGAAAGTTGTATAATGGCCAATATTCATCAAGCTCTCCTGCTTATTATCAGTGGGACCATCCCCTAGAGGGAATAGGCCTCCATTTGAATTGTCTGTGATAACTGCT
>NW_025355186.1:0-2869 GCF_016433145.1 Gracilinanus agilis | reverse complement strand
GACAACATATGGTAGGGTTTTGGTTTGTGATCCACTATGCTATTTGCTTCCATTTTATGAGCAAGTTCATCCCATTCACATTCAGAGTTACAATTATCAGTTGTGCATTCACTGACATTTTTGTATTCTCCTCTAGACCCACCCTTTCTTCTTACACTATTTCTTTTAAACCAGTGGTTTGCTTTGAGCTGGTATCCCTTATCCCCTCCCTTGATTGACTTCCCTTTCTGCCCCCTCCCTTGTTATTCCCCTCTTTTTGTTTTTTAAAGGCCTGATGAATTCCCTCCCCCTTCTTCTCTCCTCCCTTTTTTGACCTCCCCACTCCCCTGCTCCCTTTGGTTTATCCCTTCTGACTTTCTCAGTAGGGTTAGATAGAGTTTTATATCCCAATGGATAATATAGCTACTCTTCCCTCTCTGGGTTGATTACACTGAGAGTAAGGTGTAAATATTACCTCTTAATGCTCTCTTCCTCTCCTTCTTATAATAGTATTTATCCCCTCCCCTTCCCATGCCCTCTTTGTGTATAATAGAATATCCTATTTTTCTTATTTACTCAGATTTTTCTTGGTGTCCCCTACTGCTCTCCCCCCTCTTTCCCACCCCCTATGTCATCTTAGACCATTTTGTATCCTGTCCTCTACCTATGAGTTATTCTTCTGGTTGCTATAATAGTGAATATTATAATAGTGAATAGAGTTCACTACAGAGAATTATACATCTTCCATCTTCCTCAACATCTCATTTTTGAACTCTTCAATAGCTTGTGACCAGTTTTCATTTTTTTGGGAAGGTTTGAATACTTGTTTGTCCTCCTCTGTTGTCTGGATTTTCTCTGTGTAAAAGTTGTTGAGTATTCCACAGTTTTTCTTGATAATCCTTTTCTTCTGGGGTTCTCAGCTTGCCATTGTTAGCCCCGCCCCTTTTCAACTTTGTCTTCACACTCTGGGTCTGTCTGCACTTTCTAAGCTCCTGGGGGCTCCGGTCTCCTTGTCCTCAAGGTCAAGCCTCCTGGTTGTCCCTGGTCTGCCCCTCTGCCCAAGGCTCCTTCAGCAGTCTAAGGGGCTACTTCCACAGCCGCACTCCCGTCTACACCAGGTCCCCTCTCGAGGTCCAAGCCTGGGCTCAAGATCTTTGTCCATGCCTAGGGCACTGCTTTCACCTGCGCAGACGCTCGGGAAAATCCACGCTCTGGAGAACTTTGTCTGTGCCTAGGGCAGTGCCTTCACCCGCACAGACGCTCGGGAAGATCCCTTAATTATTTAACCATTCTTTTGCTAGGTCAACATCCATTTTTTTCCTTGCTTCTTTTAGTGTAAATTCCATCAATAACTCTGTCCAATGCCTTCTTTTATTCTTTCTCTTGTGTACTCCAAAAAACTGACCCAATCTGCAAAGAAAATGATTGAGCCAAAACTTTATGCCAATGACTGTTTATTAGAGGGATTTGACACGCATCAGATCTTCTTCATAAGCTGAGAACTCCCCTTCCCCAGAACATTGGTTTTTATACTACTTGTGATGAATTATATAGATTATATAGTGTGAATCCACTGAGCCTACATCTGCTAAAGAAACTGCAACCTAAAGTAGGGGCAGCTGGGCTAGCTCAGTGGATTGAGAGCCAGGCCTAGAGACGAAAGGTCCTAGGTTCAAATCCGGGCTCAGACACTTCCCAGCTGGGTGACCCTGAGCGACCCATTGCCTACTGGTTGTGGCCCTATGCTCCTAGAATGGAGTCCCAGGATAAAAAAAACAAAAAACAAAACCATAGTGTGAAATATAAACTCTTGGTAGTCTTCCTTGCTTTGTCCTGGGAAACAAAGTGTAGATTGACACCTAACCCTAACCCCTTTTTTGGGAAACAAAGTGTAGATTGACACCTAAAACTGAGGGATTTTCCACATCATCATTGGAAAGGTGTGGGGAAACAGAAGATGGCAAAGCTGGGAGGAGCATCAGAAATAGTTAAAGGACTTTCCATGTAATTTGAATATCTCTATCATGCAAAATTTGGTTGGAGGTCTAAAGGGCCTTTTTCCCATATTGTAATTACTCATCAGAGCAAAAGGTTGGAGGTCCTCTAAGTCAGAAATTTATGCGTAAGCAAATTTGCTTTTAAGTTTGGGGTAGAAGTCCTCTACGTGATCCCTCCAAACTGAATAATGCTGATTTGAAATAAAAATAGGCCAAGGGTTTAGGGCCAAATCATTTCTCACACCCTATATCCTTAATAATTTTACCTGGAAGGATTAAAGATTCAAAGTTTAATTAAAATACCTACACGATTTAGTCCTATTTTGTTAATCATGATTTCATACTTACTACAGAACAAAATGAATAATGATAGGCCAAAGCCAGGATGATGGAGAATAGACAGCAATCCAGCTGGATTCTTCCAAACTTCCTCTCCAAATTTCAAAATAACACATCAATTTGAAGCCGCCTGGAAGAGGCAACAAAAGGTCAGTTAGAAACTTTTTTACAACTTAAAACAACTTAAAAGAACAACTTAAAAGTTACTGGGGTTGTGGTTGGCCTATAGCACAATACAGGCCATGCAACACCATCTCTATAATACCAACAGCAGCAGCTTAGGGGGCCTATTGCATTATCTATACCTGGTTTTGGCTCCTAGTTCAAGGATGAAGAAGAGCACTATCACTCATAGGGTTGTAGGCATCCTAGTCACAGCTCCAGGGCAAAGGGGAGTACTAGGATCACTAACACAGATGTAGCGGCCCTGATCACAGTTCCAAGGTAGAACAGAGGACTAGTGATTGTGGCTTCCAGAGATCTTGAAATAGTTCTATAGCCAAGAAAAGCATTTACATTTGTGTCTATAAACAAACAAAGGCATATATATATAT
>NW_025355185.1:0-1797 GCF_016433145.1 Gracilinanus agilis | reverse complement strand
ATATCATATATTATATTATAATATGATAATATATGATAATATATTATATTATAATTGATAATATATTATAATGGGATGATCATCATCGTCGTTTCTTTCCTTACATGGGAATATATTTCCTCCTGTGAGAGGGACAGGGCAGATTCGTGGAAAGGGAGGCCGTGGCCTTATCTGATCTTTTTCTTCTCGAGCCTTGGAAGCCTTAAAACGACGTATCCTAGTGTTCCAGGAGGGGAGAGGGAGGCAGTTTGTAACACAGATAGGCCTGGGCTTGGATTCCGAAGACCTTGATTTGTCCACCGTTAATTAGCTACATGAACGTGGCCAAGTTCCCTGCTTATCTCTAAAATGGGGACAACCCTATAGGCAGGACTTGCTTTTTTTTTTTTTTTTTTTTTTTAAACGTTCTTTCTTAGTCACTGCTCTGCAGACAGAAGAGCAGCAAGGGCTAGGGCATCAGGGTCCAGTGACTTGGCCAGGGTCACATAGCTAGGAGGTTTCTGAGACCAGATTTGAATCCAAGACCTTTCAACTCCAGCTGTACTTACTTTTGAGGTTGTGATGAGGAAAATACTCCTATTTGAGTTGTGATTGACTTTAATGAGACCAAGAGGGACCTTGGCATCCCTCCTACCTCTTTGTCGTTCTTTGGAGGTATCTGGTGGCATCAGAAATTGAACCTAAGGGGCAGCTGGGTGGCTCATGGATAGAGTCTAGAGATGGGAGATCCTGGGTTCCAATCTGGACTCAGTGGAGAGACCACCAGGCCTGGAGTTGGGAGTAGCTGGGTTCAAATTTGGGTTTAAGGGGCAGCTGGATGGCTCAGTAGATTGAGAGCCAGGCCTAGTGATGGGAGGTCCTAGGTTCAAATCTGACCTCAGACACTTCCCAGCTGTGTGACCCTGGGCAAATCACTTGACTCCCATTGCCTACCCTTACCACTCTTCTGCCTTGGAGCCAATACACAGTATTGACTCCAAGATGGAAGGTGAGGGTTAAAAAAAAAAATTGGGTTTAAACCTCAGATACTTCTTAGCTGGGTGACCCTGGGCAAGTCACTTAACCCCTCACCTCACTGCCCAGCTCTTACCACTCTTCTGCCTTGGAACCAACATTTAGAAATATAGGAGGCAGAAAGTTAGGGTTTTTTTTGTCTGTTTGAAAAAAAGAAATGGAACCTAAAGTCCCCCTTCCCCTCCCCTAGCTCTTTGTCTTCTTTCTCTGGGGGTTGGCTCATACTCTCTGTGGCCAGAGAAATCCTAGCTCTGGGACCCAGCCACTGTGGCCAAACCCTAGTTTGTAATAAATAAAAATAGCTCCCACTGGTCCAGGGTGTTCAGTCAATGACAGATAAAAGTAGGGGGCGAAAAGCAGTTGTTTTAAGTGTTGTGATGGCACCAGCTGACTTAGAGTGCTAATGGCGATTGACGCTGGAACCTTTGGGGCCCCCCAGGTGAGAGCGAGAGAAAGCCCCTTGCTTTGGGATCTGGTCCAGTCCCCCAGGTTGCCTCATTAGAGTGAGGATTCTCAGGGAATTACATCGGTTTGGGGGAGATTCTTAACTGGGTGAGGGGAGCCAGAGGGATCCCCCAGGGACCACTGTTTTACAGAGACACAGAAGTAAGGTGACTGGGCTTTAGTCACACAGCAGTGAGGAGAACACGGCATGCCCACTCCTGGGGTTGCCCCCCTCTTCTGGTACAGCCCTGGGCAGAACTGCAGGAGAGCTGGTTGCTCTCTTTGCTCTCGCCCTTCTCTTCTCTCCTCTCCTCTCCTCTCTTCTCCTCTCTTTTCTCC
>NW_025355184.1:0-5183 GCF_016433145.1 Gracilinanus agilis | reverse complement strand
TATATTTTATTTATATACCGTGTATATTCTAATATGTGCAAATACTATCTGCCCTTACAAAATTTTAACCTTGGGGACTTTTTAATTTGTGTTTATTCTTTTTTGGAGGTGAAGGGTGCTATCCTCAGACTAAAGTTCAGTACTTGGTACAGAGTAGGTACTCAATGAATATTTGTTGGTTGATTGATTGCTGCCAGAAAAATATCCATTTGATTCATGTATGAATCCACCAGAGGAAGTAGGTTTAAGGCCATGAGTCGGATGACAAAATTATTTTCAGTTATTTCATGTATATTGAAAGTTGCAGTTATATACAGATAGCTCTTGTCCTCTACTCAACATGTCAATATAGATTGACTGTTCAGCAAGACTCAATGTTTGGACTAGCTTAGTCCAGATAACAAAGAGACAAAAATGAGAATCAATGTTATTGTCAAACATTGCTCCCCATGCCCCCAAATTCAAAATAATAATTTTAAAGAGGAAAATAATAGCTTTGGACCCATCTCTTGATGCTAAATAATATCTTGATATCTCTCTACTTTTAATATCATCACTAGCTATTTTCATAGGTTTTCTAAATAAACTCCAGGATTTCAAATGACCGTCCTGGCCTTCAATTACCCTGAAGTGATCCCATGACACTGACCTTTCCTTTGACCATTCCTTCCAAAAAAATGCAGTGTTTTGCTTTAGCTGCTTCTTTTCCCACTGACCCCAGTGGGGTAGAATTCTCAAATGCTCAGAAGCAGAACAAACTGGCAGGTTCTCATTCATTTTTGCCAGAATGCTCTCAATGCTTATTTTTTAATGTAAAAAAAAAAGATGCCCTCATCAAAATTATAATAAATTCAGAAATGGTCATTTTTAGAAGTGAGGATAATCACAAAGAGTCAGTGGTTGCATTTGGACCCCTTCCAAATCATAATGTGCTATGAGAGCTTTAAATTTGGTCATGGTTTGCTTTAGAAAACCTCTTGTGAGCTATCTGGATAGCTGCAGAAGCTTTAAATGTTTTCCTTAGTATTTACCAAGCTGAGAGGGAGGAAAAGTCAGCAGATATTTTGCCTTTTCTAATATGGTCATCTAAAGACTGAAAGAGGTCTTTCTTTGTGATTGGAAGTAATATTCACTCTGCTTTTACCAGAATGTATTACTCTTTCCTTGCTATTCATGGAAAAGGACTCCTTGGTTTGGGGTATCTGACTGCTCCTGGGTACTTCAAAGTGGAGGATGAGAGAATTTGTTCCATTAAAAATTTCTAGAGGTCTTGTTGCTTTTCTGTTAGGCTCTGCAACAGCAGTCAACAATTACCAAAAAAAATATCTTCCTACTGTCTTTAGGACACTAAGAAGGATTAAATGAACCAGAAAAAAGTTGATTGGATAGCACTAGACAGACAGATTCAGGAAGCTATCGTCATCCAGTTCTTAACTATTTTCCCACTGTTCCACTTTGATTGGGCTAATATGCCTTGCTTAAGAAAGCCATTGAATAAACAGTCTGTTTCTAGGTCCATTTGCAATTAGCTGGATTCCTTTAACTTTCATAACGTGCCTTCTATAAGCCTTGGAGAGCTAATTTTCTCTTCTACATGTACCTCCAGTGGCTGGTCTCAGGTGTTGAAATAAAAGCAGCATTTCATCTGTAATCTCATTCTATAGTCTGATAGAGGTCTTATTATCTTTTCTCTTCTGGGATGCTTTATATAGTGATCTGATTATGACAAGAGGTTTTTATGTTCCAGTTAACATTTTGTCAACTTACAAAGATGTTGAACAGTTATGCATTGTTGCAAGTTTCTCATACAGTATTTTGCTTTCAAAATGTGTTTCTTAGATTGATAATCATCAAGTATAAAAAAAGAGAGAGAGAAGGGATAATTCCAAGAGGCTGTGTTACAGCATAAAATGCTTCAGTGAACTTCTGCCCTCAAGTTCAATGGCTGCCATAAACCTGTAGAAACACCAGAAATGAAGATACATAGGGATGTTTTTGTTAAGAAAGCAGTATAATTGTGGAGCTATAGAGGAGATTTTTTTCTTTATTATTTTTTTAAAGTTAAATGGATCCCATAGTCAATTGGAACATCTTGCCTAGAAAGCTTTTTCCATCTTCCAACAACAATAGCAACTGCTTGGTTGGGCTGAGTATTTGTGTAAGGAGAAGATAGGAAACAGGCTGAGATTTTATTAGCACAGAATAAGAGGATTTTGAATTCTTTGGAAGGGATGTTGGAAGTCCTCTAAGATAAGCCCTTCATTTTCCAAATCAAAGAATGGAGTCACAGCAGGGCTAAAAAAAGTTTACCCAAAGTGATACCAGGTTAGTTGAAAGGTCTGAATCCAGTTCTTAAACAAATGGATAGATAGATAAGTATGTTGATAGATGGATTATAGACAAAGAATGTATCCAACCAGTTAGGTGACTCAACCCTGGGCAAATCACTTACCCCAATTGCCTAGCCCTTATCATGCTTCTGCTTTGGAACCAATGCTTAGTATTGATTCTAAGATGAAAGAAAAGGTTTTTGTTTTATTTTGTGGTTTTTTTTTTATATTTTTAAACCCTTAACTTCTGTGTATTAGTTCCTTGGTGGAAGAGTGGTAAGGGTAGGCAATGGAGGTCAAGTGACTTGCCCAGGGACACACAGAGAAAAGGTGTTTTTTTAAGTATTAATTATTTATTATGTACCAAGCACTTTACTGAGTGTTGAGAATTCAAATACAAGAACTAAAAATGTTTAAATAGACCTTGCCCTCATGGAACTTACAATCTAATGGTGAAGATAACATGAAAAGGGAAGGTAAAAATTAGGTGGGGGAGAAGGTAAAAAATTCCAAGGAGGAAGAAGGAGAAACAAAAGAGGAATGAGTCTAGTTGGCTTTGGCACTTCAAAGAAGAAACACCTATGGGAGTAGGGTAGAAGAATCTTCCAAGATAAGAAGACTACTGGGATGGAAGTAAAAAAGCCTGAAGAGGCAGGAACAAAGCCATAAGGAGTGAAGATGGTTGATTTGGGCACTTTGGAAATAAAGGTTCTGGGGAAGAATTTATCAATTGGAGGAGGAAGCATCTTTTAGAGTAGGAAGGCTTACAGAAATGGAGGTGAAAAAGTCCAGAGAATCAAGAACAAAGGCACAATTTGTTTAGACATTTCCAATCTATTGGGTGCCTTCTTTGTTTCTGTTTCTTCCTAAATCAAATAGCCCTAGAACCATGAAACAAAACAAGTGAATATAGAAAATAAGATCATAAGTTTAGAGCTCAAAGGGATTTTAGAATCCATTGTGCCCAACCCTTATTTTTAAAATGAAGAAACCCATATATTGAAACTTTATATTTTACATATAAAGAAGTTTTGAATAACTTGCCCAGGGCAATAACCAGCTAATACTTGAAGTAAAATAAGAACCTCACTCTTTTTGGGTTAAGGCCATATATATAAGGCTATATCTACTATTCTACCTTTTGTTGTTTGTAGTGTTGTTCAGTCATTATTCAGTTGTTTCTAACTCTTAATGACTTCATTTTAGGGTTTTATTGGCAGAGGTACTGGAGTGTTTTGCCACTTACATGTCCATCTCATTATACAGATGAGAAACTAAGGCAAATAGGGTTAAGTGACTTGCACAGAATCACAGAGCTAGTAAGCGTCTGAAGCTAGAACTTTGAACTCATCAGCATTTGAAACTCATCAAGATGAGTACTCTTCACTCCAGGCCTGGCATTCTATCCACTGTGCCATCTAGGTGCCTACTGTGAATCACCACAATGTTTCAGAAATAATGCCCATATTGCCTCACTTTCCAAAATATCCACTCTTTACATCCTCATGTGCATCCTTCATAGGATAGTGCAATACAAATGATGATCACATATGCAAAAAGTTTTGCAAACATCAAAGCATTGAACGAATATTAGCTATTATTAAATTGATTATTTCTTCCATTTTCTTTCTGCCAATACTTTCGTGGGCTTAAAGAAAACTAAGTTTATTGAAGAGAAACTGAAATGATCAACTCCTTTTGCCATGTTTGCTGACTGCACCAAGGAACAGTGACCCAGAAGTGGTAAGAAAAGATAAGAATCCATCCTTCTCTTCCCCACCACAAGATGCCTTATTTCTCTACAAAATCTTGGGGTAATTCAGATGGTTATATATTGATGTCTATCCATTCTGTTTGGAGATGATGCAATCCAGATGGTTACTAAGGAGTGAAATTATCTTCCCTGGGGAACAGTGCAGATTTTGCCATCTACTTCTGTATTCTGTGATATCTGTTCAAAAACACTCCCTCTCTTTCTCTCTTTCTTCCCCGCCCCATCTCTTTTGGCATATGTGCTACATGAAAGGAAAGTAGCCAGCTTTTCTGTATATTCAGATCAATTATTACTTCAAAATTTGTAGAAAAACAGATTCCTGCATCCACTCAGTGGAGTTTAAAGAAAAAAACTGTTTTCAGGCAAGATGAGTTAACAGTGAAATGATAAGGTCTATGAGGGAAGGGGAAAGCTATTACCTGAATTAAATAAAAATTCAATATCTTTGATTACAAAACTTTGTTTACAGAATGCCAAAGAAAATAGGTGTTTAATAATTAGCCTTTAAGTTTGGCCAATGTAGAGAAAGAGCTAGTCTGGGATTGGTGCCTTTATTTTTATCAATGGATAGGAGTTCTTGGATTCGAACTTAGTGGGTGGAATTGAAAGCATGTTCATTATGTGTGTGAATGACATTTAAGCCATAGCTATTACATGGTGCTCATAGACTAGACTCATTTATGTGCAATATCTCTTGGACTTCTCTTTTCCAGACTAGGGAGAAATTAAAATGGTCTTCTTGTGTCTCCCAGTCCCCAGCAAAAAATAAAAAAGATATAAAAATGTTTGACAACATATGAAAGGAGAAATTTATTTGCTGCTTAAGAGTAAAGAAGATGTGAATAGTATTACATTTTTGTTAGAGGGGCCCTAGAGAAATACAGTGACCTGGTTTTATGAGGATCACTCAAAGGGCAACAGAAAGGAATATGAAGACCCTGAGTAGGCTACAATATGTTATGGATAAGGAATTTTTAAGTGACTTAAAGGATAGCAAAGAAGTGCATGTTAGAATGATTATGAATCTATGGATGTCCCATGTGCTAGTCCCAAGTCCGCAGTACATTGGGAGGGATAAC
>NW_025355183.1:0-4682 GCF_016433145.1 Gracilinanus agilis | reverse complement strand
TCTCTCTCTCTCTCTCTCTCTCTCTCTCTCTCTCTCTCTCTCTCTCTTTCTCTCTCTCTCTGTCTCTCTCTCTCTCTCTCTCTCATCCCCAAGTTTATTCCAATGCCTGATACATATTAGGAATTAATAATGTTTACTGAATTTACCTTCACTGTGCCCTTGCACAGGCTGGTACCTTTGCTTAGATTGTCCTGCATCTTCACTTTCATCCTACAAAATCTCTTCAAAGTACAGTTCAGGGAACACTATTCACAAGAGGCTCTTCCTAATAGTCTCACAGAGTCAGTTATTTCAGAGCTCAAAGAGACTTCAGCCCCTTAAAAACAGGCTAATGTTTCTACTCTCTGCCACAATTACTTTTTTACTCCACAAATATTTTCTATAGGAAAAGAAGAGCATAGAAAATAGATAGAGGGCTGGCCTTGGAACCAGGAAGGCCTGAGTTCAAGTTTAGCCTCTGACACATACTGGCTGTGTGATCCTGGGCAGGTCAGTAAACTTCTCAGGCCAGAGGTGTCAAACACACGCTCTATAGGTCAGATGAAATCTAAAATATTTCTGAGTACAACAGAATCAGATTAAGATGTATTTGGGAAATACTTAACAAAATAAAGAATAATATAATAAACCAGATAATGTTAATATGTAGTTTTACACTATACAATCTTATAAATATTGCAGCCACCATTGCATGTATACATGTACGGGTAAGTGGCCCCTGAGTTTATTTAAATTTGACCACCTCTTTCTAAACCAGTGATGGGCAAACTATGGCCCGCCAGCCAGATACGGCCCCCTGAAATGTTCTGTCCAGCTGTGGACATTATTCCTAATCTGACCAATACAATGAGTAGGATACAATACAATGAGACTTCCAAAGAGTTGCCTTAGAAACACACTGACAGATGAGCATTTCCTTTCCTTTGGCCCCCTCTTTAAAAAGTTTGCCCATCACTGCTCTAAAAGGCTATATAGGCTTCAGAGAAGTCCTCGCCTGCACTGGCAGTCAGGAACCTTCCCCAGAATCTCCCTCTACATTACAATTGCAGATCCCTTCCCTATGCCAGCATTTCAAATATATTTACTTGCCCTGAACTCCCCGAGAGCTTAGTCTGTTTTCTTTGGTCCTCGTAGCCCCTGGTCCCTCGCACTGGATGTCCCTAGATCACAGCACCACAGGGACAGGGATGGGAACGAGACCTGTGACTTCCCTGACAGGGTGAACTTCCAGGTGAGGAGACTCCCTCTACCAATCCAGATCAAGCGCCGCTCTTTCACTGAGAGCCTTGTTGAGTGGCCTGGCGCCCCAGAGGTTGGGTCGGTTAGCCAGGATGTGTCAGACACGGGCCTTGACTCCCGGGTCTTCTCTCTCCCTTCCATGCCAGCTCTTTCTCCACTTCTCCACAGATCCTCTGCATATGCTAAGCACTCGCTAAATTCTTCTTCAATGGAAATGTTTCCTAATCTCCTACTGATATTTAATCTGGAGAAAAAGGATACAGGCATGGTACAAAAGTTATTTTCAAGTCACACGAAGGGCTCACAAGTGGAAGAAGGATTAGACGTATTCTGCCCACAGAGAAAAAACTGCAAAGAAACAGATTTAGGCTGATGACAGGAAAAACCATCCTGATGATCGGACTTGACCTAAAGTGGAATGGGAGCAGGGTCACAGCTTCCTCCTGGACTGAGTTCCTTGTCCTTAGGAAAATGCTAAGGAGAGCCCGCATTTTGGGATGTGAGGGAGAATATTCCCATTAAGGGATGGATTGGTTCAGAAGGCCTCCGGAGCCCCACCCTCCGAGTCTGTGATTATGTGATCAGGAAGTCAAAGGGCAGCTGGGGCTGAAGGACCACTAAACAGTGACTTCAGGCCTCCCCTTGACATATTATTGCCCCAATCCATTTCCCTTCCCACCAGTTTGCTGATGTCTGAAATTCCTTTAACAAAGCACTCTATCTGGCATTTTATTTTCGAATAATTTTAATTTACAATAATATTTAATTTCTAATTGTGAAATAAAAATGCTAGTTGAGACAATATGATAAAACCTGAAGTATAGCCAATCTATCAACCAATATAGGTAAGAGATAGTACTAAGTCTTTGACAGGGAAGTCAAAATTCAGAGAAACAGAATGTAGTAGCCTCTTGAAATGAAAGAAAGGAAACAAATATATATTAAGCACCTACTTCTGTGCCAGGCACTATGCTAAATGCTTTATAAATACTATCTCATTTAATTATCATAACATCTTGTGTGGTAGGTATTATTATTATTACTGTCCTCACATTATAGCTGAAGAAACTGAGGCATATAGAGGCTAAGTGATATGCCCAAGATCACAGAATTAGTGTCCAAGCCTCGATTTGAACTTGGATCTTTTGGATTTTTAGGCCAAGAGTAATGTGTGAGTATACATTATAATCAGGACATAAACATTTATTAAACACCAACTATATACCAGGCACTGTGCCAAGTGCTGGGGTTACCAAAAAAAAGGCAAAAGAATAAAAATTGTTCCTCCTTTCTAAGAGCTCATTGTCTAATTGGTAATGTGGTTTAAGGTAGAATTATGGAGAGTGCTCTTACTCTAAAACTTCCAAATTACTTTGTATTTACTTTGTGCTTATCTGGGTTTTTTTGTTGTTGTTGTTTCTCCCAAGGAGAACATAAGCCCTTTGAGGGTGGAAACTGTAGTAGAAATTTAATAAATAAATATCTGACCAATTTTTAGTGACTAAAAAAAATTCAGATGTATTCAAGGAAGAAAGAAAAAGTTATTTTTCTGGAAAATCTTTTCTCCGACTGTAATCAGTAAAAATCATGGCAACTTCTAAGAAGCAAGGGGGATCAGAATAACGTCAAGGTCACAGTATCACTTTTAGTACTAATCAGCAGCGATAACTGCTAAACCAACTGCTTCTCCCCAGCTGGGCTTATGCCAAGTTCCCTGAATTTCCTGTTTTTATTTCCCAGATATTTGAAACTGGCTTCCTCCTTTCAGAAGCCATTTTTCTTCCTGTACCAGTTTAAGGGACATCAAAACAACAATGAATTTTTAAAAAATTCTTTAAGGACACAACCTCCCCAAAAAAACTACACTTGAACTGTTTACAAGATAAGCCTGCAAGTTGGTTCAAATGCCAACCTGAATCACAAAGCTGACACTTGTAAAAGCAAATGAATTCGTGCATGTAATTTTTTCCATAACATATAAAATAAAACACCATTATTATCAGATTTTAAAGTCACTTACTTACAGGTGCCTAAGAAGAAATTAAAACAATAAAATATAGCCAATTCTTGATTATCTCCAGCAACGAAAGGAGAGAGAAGACCAGATGCTGATACATAACTGACTGATCTACTCTGTATAAAAACCTAAACTTAAATCCCCAAAGTATTCCTCTATTAATTCCAGAGTTGAGGAAAAGATGGCTATGTAATGAGAATGGACTTAAGAATAGTTGGATATGGTCTGTGACTCTTATAAAAAAGAAGAGGATGGCATCAGATTATGCTGAGTGAAGCAGAAGAGGGGAATGAGGTTCTACTTTCTCCTTATCAACTTTTAGCCATTTCCTAGGGAAGCTCAGTTAAGGAGGTATACATTCCCCTGGGAGGGGGCTGTTATTTCAGTAAAATCCTCCTGGGTAAGAAAACTTCACTTGTCAATGTAGCTCATCCTCTTCTTTGCATTTTGTAGTTTGCGAGTTCTAGAGCTCTAGTTGATTTTTTTTTTTAATTTCTAGAACTCTGATGAACAAAGTAAATTGTAGTCATACAGCCAGTGAGTGTTAGGGGGAGTACTTCCAGGTTTGGGGGCCAATTCTCTATTCACAATCCCCTTCTGCTTCACTACCAAAGAGAACTAAAGCAAAATGAGTATGTTAACTTTTATAATACTGCTTTATGCTATGACCTCTAACAGATATGATCAATTTTAATAGAGATAAATTACTACCTTTAAGAAATTAAATATGTAAAAATTCTGAAATTTTAAAACTATGTTTCTTATATTAGTGAAACCCTCGACTTGTTACACAAGAGTAATAACATAGTGGATTACCATTTTCAGTTAAGTATATCTTGCATCACAAACTATATGATAATAGTAATTTGGGGGAGCTAAGAGACTTCCAAATATTTCAAAATAGTTCCCAAACACTAATTAGGAGTCACAAAATCACTTAAAATAAAATAACTTGTATGGAATCTCTTTATAACACTGGTAGTAGAAAAGGAGAAAAAAATAATGA
This sequence comes from Gracilinanus agilis, assembly GCF_016433145.1. Taxonomy (NCBI): domain Eukaryota; kingdom Metazoa; phylum Chordata; class Mammalia; order Didelphimorphia; family Didelphidae; genus Gracilinanus; species Gracilinanus agilis. The sequence continues at coordinate 420 of NW_025355183.1, read as the reverse complement.
ACACCTTTAGAAGCTATATTGGATTCCATTAAAATTTGGTATATGTATTTATGTATAGAAGTTATATTTTAGAGGCCATAATTTGATATATATGTATACCCATAATATATGTGTGTGCATGTGTTTATGAGAGAGATAGAGAGAGAATCATTTTGGAGTGACATTATTTGATTCATATATATATGTTTATTCTATAAATTAATATGTGTATTAATGTATTGAGCATGTTGTAATATTTCTATTAGACGAATTACTTTTTCCAATTGGAAGAATCAAGGGACAGAATGTTAGCTTACCTAAACTACAAAAGATATCACTATATTTAGGGAGAATTTACTGAAAATATTAAAAGGAAAACTATAACTAAAGTGAGATATATATGTGTGTGCATTTATATATAGCATATATAAATATATATAC
>NW_025355182.1:0-5459 GCF_016433145.1 Gracilinanus agilis | reverse complement strand
ATATAATATAATATAATATAATATAATATAATATAATATAATATAATATAATATAATATATAGAACTATAAATGATAGTTAACATGGAAAGGTGAATCTTGATACAAGTATGTGCTAATATGTTACCAGAGGTGATGAATGGTATAAAAGACATCCAGGGTACGTCTGGAACTGAGGATATATGAGAAGTACAAGGAGGTATCCTCCATCGTGCCATGACTGGCACATTCTCTTCCTTTCTCCCTCCTCTTCTCTCCCAAGCCCCCAAATAGGAGAATAACAAGAAGTGATGAACAGATATCTTACAGTATGAAGAGATATTGTATAATTAGAAAATCTTGAACCCCTGAACTACATTACCCAGAATCCTTTTCCCTTCCCCCAGGTTTGCATCCTTACATAATGTTTATAAGTTTGCTGTAAGGCCACCTCTTGTTCTCTTTTCCCGGCATGTTCCGGGAAAGCTGGGAAAGCTGGCTTTACTCAGGCTTTTACTTTTGTCTTTTTATTTTCCTTTACTTCAAGTTATTACCAATAAATCTTATAAAATATAGTACTTGGAGTATTTGGATATTAATTTTTAATCTTACAGTATGAGAGACTGTGATTTGTAATAGTAGAAGGAACAGTCAACATGGATGAACTCATGAGCAGAAAGAATAGGACCCCTGACATCTGACCCCTGAAGCCCCTTATAGGACCTTCTGCAAGTCACTTGGGCCACAGCTGACTCATAGTTTAATTAAGGAGGTTGGACTAGATGATTTCTCAATAAATTTTCTAGCTCTCTAGTTAGGATTCTATGATGTTAGAATCCTAAATCTTTAGTAGGTTGAAGGGGAGGGGAACCAGAACCTAGAATCTGGGCCTTAATGTATTTTAAATTGTAAATAGTCTTAAAAATGCATTCCTTGAGGGGGCAGCAAGGTGGCAGTGGATTGAGAGCCAGGCCTAGAGACTGGACATCCTGGGTTCAAATATGGCCTTAGATATTCCTAGCTGTGTGACCTTGGGAGGTCACTTAAATCCTCATTGCCTAGCCCTTCTGTCTTAGAATTAATACCCCCTTTTGAGTCTAAGATGGAAGATAAGAGTTTCAAAAAATAAAATCCCTTGATCCCTGTTCACTGGGTAATTCTCCAGATCACTGGAGTTAAAGAGAGGATGAAGGTGCTGATTTCCATCCTTGGAACTTTTGCTGCCCACTCCACCAGCACAGGCACTCTGGAATCATGAGCTCTTTGGATTTTCCCTGAGGTAGACCAAAATCTCTTGCAAAGAACAAAAGCTTAAAGTAGGCCCTGGAAGGAGAAGGGAGCCTGTTGAACCAGCTTGTGGTAGAGCAGACCTCCTCCATGAGAAGACACTTCTAAGAATCAGAGCCTTGGACTTGAAAGCAGGGGAAATTCTCACCTGGAGAGCACTTCAGGAACTGGAGGCTGCTGCTCTTCAGGACCTGTGGGAGGTGAAACTGCCTTGGCTCAGTGGGCTGGTGTTTTGCTCCCTGTCTCAGCCTGGCCCAGTGCTTGGCTTTGGCATTATTGAGGATAATCTAGGCAGAAATGGAGAACTGCCAGTTTCTTTTATGTCTTGACCTTGGGATATAAATAAAAATACTAGTAAAGTAACTATATCTGAGGCTTGTTTTTTTTTTGTTTTTTTTGTTTTCCCCGAGAGCCCGTGAACAGTTAAATTCTATATAAGATTAAAAACAAAACCAAATTCAACCCACCCTTCCAAAAAAAACAAAAACAAAAAAAAACGCCCCACAATAAAAGTTGATAATATTTTGGCAGAAATTGTATCAATCACTTTTTAAATGAAGATTATGTAAAAAAGCATTTTGAAATATATCTAACTTTGCATATTGGAGGTGACCTAATATTTGATTTATAAATATAACATCAATTTGTAAAAAATATATGGGGATAGTCATGATAGAGTAATAAAGGAGCATATACAGGCCTACTTTCTGAGGTCACTGATTGTTTCTCTTTTGTATTTGTATGTTACTAGCCAGGCACATGATGGGTGTTTAATGAATACTACTACTAAAATAATAAAATAGCCAGCATGTATATTATCCCTTAAACTTTACAAACACTTTATAAATATTTCATTTCCCCCCTCATAACCACCTTAGGAGGTAGGTGTTATTTATTATTATACTCATTTTATAGTCAAAATAACTGAGGTAGAAAGAAGTTAAAAGTGACTTGCTTTGGGTCACATCTAGGAAATACCTTTTTAAAAAATATGTATATTTTAAAATTTAAAATTTTTTCTTTTTTTTAAATTTTAAATCCTTAACTTCTGTGTATTGTACTAAAATTAGGAGTGAGACCAAAGAAGTTTTTTTTTTTTAAATCCTTACCTTCCATCTTGGAGTCATTACTATGTATTGGCTCCAAGGCAGAAGAGTGGTAAGGGGTGGGCAATGGGGGTCAAGTGACTTGCCCAGGGTCACACAACTGGGAAGTGTCTTGAGGCCAGATTTGAACCTAGGACCTCCCCTCTCTAGGCCTGACTCTCAATCCACTGAACCACCCAGCTGCCCCCTTAAATTTTTTTAAATTGTCACATGATTCTTGTTGTCTCCCTCTCCTTTTCTTTCCCCCCTCCCAAAATTGACAATCAATTAGGAAATATCTTGAATCTGGATTTGAACTCAGATCTAATGCCAACTTTAAGGATTTGTAATTGTTCCTTCTATATTTATGTTTAAATTCTATATTTAAACTTATTTTAATTTTTATTAAATTTTAAATTAAATTTTATATTCTATGTTTAAATTTAATAGTAAGTCATGGCTTTTATATATGTGTGCGTATATATTTGTATGTATATTATATACATATGTATGTATATTGTATTGAATATATATGTATATTGGTTTTTATAGAGGATGATTTTAGTGATTTCTTTTAGAATTGGGCAGGGAGAAGAGATGGTAATAGATGGCTTTGCCTATTAGTAGTAATGATGATGTTACAGGAAGTATCTTCCAAAAGTTTACTATAAGGTAGCTTTTTGAACATAGAGATAATGCCATCTGGTGTAGTTAGGGACACAGATGTACTTCTGTCACCTAAACTCAGTGAAGCAGAAAAAAAACTTTCTCTGCAGTGAAAACTCAGGGAAAGAAAATAATACTGCGAACAGTCAAGAGAGGGACTTGAACCTGTAATTTCATTGAAGGATACTTGAAGGATTCTTCTGCCAGGGCTGGCTGATACCTTATCTGCAACCTCTAGTTATAGAGCATGTCCTAGAGAGCTCTGTAAAGTCAAGCAACTTGCTCAGGGCTAGAGCGCCTGTCTGTGTCAGAGGCAGAACTTAAATCCAGGTCTTGGCTTTCAAATCATCTCTCTATCTCTTGTTCCTTACTGTCTCTCAACCATTGTGGTACCACTAATTAATGGAGCACTAATAAAATTTAATGATTTGGTTACATTTATTGTGTTGTTTTTTTGAGGAAAATGGGGGAGCGGTCATCACTTTTTTTTTTTTAACCCTTGTACTTTGGTGTATTGTCTCATAGGTGGAAGATTGGTAAGGGTGGGCAATGGGGGTCAAGTGACTTGCCCAGGGTCACACAGCTGGGAAGTGGCTGAGGCTGGGTTTGAACGGTCATCACTTTTAAGGCCAAAGTCAATAGAACTTATTGTTCACTTTCCCTTAAAAGCTTACAACTTTCTTCTACCAGGAAGACAATTTTTTTGTATTTTTCAGCCTCTGCCCAGGATTATAAGAAATTTGTTCTATAAATAGAATGAAGAGGGATTTTCCCCAATATAATTAAATATAAAGAAAAGGGAAAAACATAAAATCATACAGCATAACGTTTTGTAATCCAAAGATAACCTTTTGAGTTTTAATTTCCTTAAAGTGACTTCTTTAAGGACTGGGCTAGTATGTGGCAAAATCAATTTGAATCTAGTTCTTTTAACTTCCAACACAATTCAAGCATTTATTAAGAGCTAAATCTGTTGATGTAGAGCCAGGACTAAAGATGAAAAGTCCTTGGTTCAAATTTGACCTCAAATATTAACTAGCTTTGTGATCCTGAGCAAGTCCCTTAACTCCCATTATCTAGCCCTTACCATATACATTATTCATTCTAAAATGGAAGTTTAGGGTTTAAAAAAATAAAGTGGGGGGGCAGCTGGGTAGCTCAGTGGAATGAGAGTCAGGCCTAGAGATGGGAGGTCCTAGGTTCAAATCCGGCCTCAGACACTTCCCAGCTGTGTGACCCTGGGCAAGTCACTTGACCCCCATTGCCTAGACCTTACCAATCTTCCACCAAGGAGTCAATACACAGTATTGACTCCAAGATGAAAGGTAAGGGTTATAAAAAAAAATAAAAAAAGGACCTAATCTGTGCCAGGCACTGTGCTAAGCTGTGGGGATACAGTTTTCATTGGGCATCCTGCCCTGTGGTTTGGGGAGGAATATTCTCATGATGGTGATTCCTGGATCTGGGGATAGAAGAAGGAGGATGGATCCTTCCTTGTCCTGGACGCTCCATGGGAGCACTGAGCTGTGCAGCTCCTGCTGTGTTTGTGTTGTGTCTGGGTCTCCCCAGCCCCCACGGGTCATTGATCCTGGGGCTGTTTGCTGGGTTAGGCTCCAGCTTCAGGGGAGAATGGAAGGAGGAATTTTAACCTCCCAGACAGTCCTCGATGACTGATTCAACCATCGGGCTGCATAGCTGAGTAAGTGCTGTGAGATTCTTCCCACTCCCTTAATGTGTGTTGGACAGAGTTCCAGGCATACCAGTGCTCTTTCCACTCTACCTCATTAGAGAATGTTTGTATGCCTCTTTAAGACAGAGGGAGTGCATGTAAATTCAAGCCTGCGGAGAATTAACTTATCTGGCAACCAAGACGGAGCCAAGGGGAGAGCCTCACTGAGGGGGAAGAAAGGAGGAGGTAGGGAGACACACTGAGACATCCCTACCTAGCTCGCCCAGCCAGGACATAGCTGTTGGCCAGGAAGGGCAGAGGACGCTTGAGACTTTTTAGTGGCTTCAGTCCTGAGTAGGAAATGGCAGGATTTTTTAGGTTGGGAAGAGAAGTTTGAGATAATCTGGTCCTGTTCTTCTCATTTTAGAGATGTAGAAGCTAAAGCCAAGAGGTGCAGAGGGTGGTCTTCATAGATACATGCATATCCACAGACCTACTTAGTATACATACGGATGTATATATGTGCCTGTGGGATAGTAGTAAGATGATGGCAGCAACCGATGTAGCATGATGTAGGTATCTTTTTATGGCACCATTTAAAAATGCCTTTGCATACTGATGACAATCTTTTCATGTTTTCCTTAAAAAGCCCTGTGAGGCAAGCCAGACTTATCATCCATATTTGAAAAAATTAGAAAACTGAGACACAAGGAAGTTGTGGCTTGCTTGGGATCAAGAGAACTAGGATTTAAGGTTTCCAGTGATTTCCAGACT
>NW_025355181.1:0-6487 GCF_016433145.1 Gracilinanus agilis | reverse complement strand
GAGAGAGAGAGAGAGAGAGAGAGAGAGAGAGAGAGAGAGAGAGATCAAGTCCCAAATTCAAGGAGAAGAAAGGCAAGAATTAAAGCATTGTTACAGGAGCTTCCAAAGGACTGAGTTAGAGTAACAAGTATCTAACCATCAATTCCTTCCCATCCAAAGATATTTTGTATAGATCTTATATATATCTAGACATATATCTTACCTCACATTAGAATGACAATTCTTTGAGGCAGGGATCTCTTTTGTCTTTGTACCATTAGCCCTTAGTATAGCGCTTGGCACATAGTAGGTGCTTATTAAATGCTTGTTAAATTATTGGATATATTAAGGCTTTTAAAAGATCTTTTCCCAAATAACCATATTATCTGCTATCCCCTTGTTCCACTTTAGATCCCCAATAGTTGGTAATGCTTCTGAGTCTAGCCCAAACTTAATTGATTCTTGTGGGGTGGAAAGGAACAGGTACTGAATAAAACAAATTACTGCTTATCTTGTTCCCTTTCCCTCCTTGTCAGATAGAAATCTGACACTGATAAATCACTGAGAAAGCCTTTGGGGAAAATTTTCTTAGAGAAATCAGGTTTTTCTTTTTATTTTTAAAAAGTTTTATTGATTCTTTTTTCCCATTACTGTGCCTTCCAATGACTACCCCTCCCCAAATAGAAAGCTGTCTTGTACAAATAAGTTAAGCAAAGCAAAACAGTGTATTAACTATGATGCAAGTCTGAGTCTACACCTCTTGTTCACCATCTCTACCCAGTGGCAGAAGGTGTTTATCCTCAGTTATCTGAAGTCATCATTGGACGCTGTATTGATCAGTTCTGAAGTTTCTTAGTGCTACTTTCCTTGCAGCCATCATGTAAATACTTTTCCCTGGTTCTGCTTACTTTGTTATGTATCAGTTCATATCAGTCTTCCCTAGGTTTCTCTGAATCTTTTTATTTATCAATCCTTTTAATTATGATAAGGGTAACCACAATGTCCAGAGTCCCATCTAATTATGGAATCATGAGGCTTTGAGGCTTTCTGCTTATTAGGTATGTATTCATTTGGATTTAGAATCCTCTATAAATGCTTCCCCCGTGAATAGAAGCAAGACAAAGAGGATCTTATTGTCTTACCTCCCTTCAAATCAAAACATTTTGAGGAGCCAGGATACAGAGCTAAGCACAGCGGGGATTTGTGCAAACCCTTGTGGAATTCAATGGGCGGGCTGTGTTCTTACTTACAACTGGGGCTTCACTCTGGGTGGTTGCCAAACTGCATATGAGACACACCCATGAGGTAGCAGCCAATTTTGCTTTGGGAGGGCTTAAAATTAAATTCCAGCTCTAAGAAAAGAAATGGAGGCTGTGGGCAGAAGCTTTCCATCTTTCTTACACTAGAACACCTGTCTGGGAGGAAAGAGTCTCAGAAACTGCTCTGCTTTGGCGACACCTAAAGTGATAGGCATGACCACCAGCTAGAGGAACTTCAATCTGAATACATTAACTGTTCTCAAATGGCACAACAGGATTAGACGATGAAGTTAAATGTTTTTTTCTTTCACTTAGATTTTTGACCAATTCTCTTTTCTTTGCCTCCATATGAAATTGTGCAAACCATTCAGAATGGTTACTGGGTGTGGGGGGAGAGGGTCAGGTTCTGATTAAGTATTACACCAGCCTGCTGGGCTACAGTCCCAGGTATACCCTGCTGCTTCCTATAGCAACTAGCTGATACCAGATCTGGTGAGGCTGAGTGGAATGTCACAAACCCCTATTCCACACTGCACCTCAGTAACCAGGCTTTCCAGCTCTTCTCATCAAGAACTCTCCCAGAGAGCAGCCTTCTACAAGGTTTTGAGCTTTGTTTTTTTTTAAAAATGAGACAGATGTGAAAAACTAGATTTCAAAAACATCCCACCTAACACTGCAAGTAAGAGGCTAGTTAGCAAACTATGAATGTGCCCGAGGTAATGACATAGGAAGCCATAAGCAGGTTTCAAAGTGAAATAAATTGTGAATGAGAACCTGTGCCATGTGTTTCCAAAGTACTTGTGATTTCCCAGTAGTCTCTTTCATAATCTCTAGAAGATTCTCTATCTTCTTTCCTTTCTCTATGTATTCAAACTTGTTTTCCCTCAAACATCAGTGGTCAATTTTAAAATACGCAATTTTTAGTTTTGCTTATTCACTAGTATTGCAGCATATGATCATACATTTTGTGATGAGCCATACAGGGCATCTAGTGCAGTGGTCTCATTTCACAGATGAAAAAACTGAGGGGTTCAGAGAGTTGGGGTACATCACCCAAGGTCACCCAGGAAGTAAGTGGCAGGATAAAGATTTCAACTCAGGTCCCCTGAGGCGACTGAATGGAGAAACTAAGCATGCTTTCCACTGTGCCATGCTTCATTCCCTTCATATCAACATGTTTGATATGTTTAAAATTAAAAAATGACTAGAATAGGTATCACTTTCTACTATTTCACCTGCATCATAGATTAAATCTTTTTTAAAAAACCATTATCTTCCACCTTAGAATCAACCCTATGCATTGATTCCAAGGCAGAAGAATGGTAAGGACTAGACAATGGAAGTCAAGTGACTTGCCCAGGGTCACACAGCTGAGATGTCTGAGGCTTACATTTGAATCCAGTACCTCCTGTCTCTAGACCTGGCTCTCAACCCACTGAGCTACCCAGCTGCTCCCCATAGATTAAATTTTAAAAGATATAGTATGTAGTATAGTGGATATAGTGAATAGAATTCTGGGCTTGGGTTAAGAAGACCTGGGTTCAAGCCTGCCTTGCGATGACTCTGTGACTCAGAGATGTAATCGGCTTCAGAGAAGAGAACCCCTCACAAGGAATAGGCCTTTCTGGACTATTCTAGGAACTTAACTATAATTGCAAAATCTGATTTTCATAGAAATAACCATCACACTTACAAATGAGATTTCTGAATATAGCCAGATCATAAATTGGAGACTACCCATTTTCTAATTTTTTGTTATTATTTACATACAATGTGTGGTAACTAGCAGTTGATCAGAATATTTATTTAATCCGAATGCCTCATTTCCTAACATTAGGGGTAAGTGGGTATTTGGTTAGACTTTCTATTGTAACCAAAAGTTATCACTTCCAGAAATTTTTGCTGGATTTCCTTAAAACAGATGGTCAAGTAACATTTTCCTGCCTTTCAAGCAGAAATTTGAATAGATATAACTTCTGTAAGATTGGGAATTTATTAGTTGAAGGGTTTGTATAAAATATTCCTTTGCTGTAGAATTTGAGCTTGTTCATGATAATCTTGAAGGATTTGCAAACAAATCTGGGGGGGGGGAACCTAATCTGACCTGACTAGTGACAAAGTATATGGGTACTTCAATATGTGCAAAAATTATTAGTCTTCATAAAGTATTTCTTTGCTTTCTTGGATGCAAATGTCATATCATTTCTGTCAGCTGTTGCAGAAAAATACTGGAGTATTTTGAACATCTGTGATCTCAATGACATAAGTAATTTCCTGTACCAAAGCAGATTGGTATTTTCTCAAATTAAAATTTAGTGGAGCTTCTTCAGGCACTGAAGAATTCAGTGACTTGTTCAGGGTCACACAACTAGTACATCCAAAGAAGGACTTGATCTCAGGTGTTGTAGACGGTGAAGTTCGCTTTCTATCCGCCAAGGTTGCTTCCATTGAGAGAATATATTTGAGTACAAACACATAAATTCATATCTTTGATTTTTGTAGTACAGCAGGAAAAAACAAAAACAAAAAAACAATGTGACAGTGGGCAGTTATCCATTTGATGTAGGTTTGAATTAGGCCTAGACTTATTCCTAATTTTTCACTTCTGAAAGAAAGACACTGTAAATAATGATCAAAACACAGAGAGTCCAAACTTAGATAACTAGAAGGCCAGCAGTTGTTTGTCTGTCATAGCATTTGATCATCTTTTTAGTTGGAAAGGTATTAAAGAAAGTCTTATTTCTGATAGAGAACACTGATATCTCCAATATCAGGTAGACTTACCCATGGTTATGGTGATATTTGGTGGTCTGATACCCATTTGGTTATATTCAGACATTTTCTGTGTATACGAGTCTTTTAGTTAACTATCAAAAAAGAAACTAACTGTAGCTTAATATAGTTTAGACTGAAGAAGCAAAGAATCAGAGAGGACATTATAAGTATATTCAGCTATTTGAAGGATGGTATTGTGGAAGGGGAGCAGATAAATGGCACAGTGGATTATATTACCAAGCCTAGAGTCAGGAAAACTCTTCTTTTGGGGTTCAAATCTGGCCTCAGACACTTATTAGCTGTATGACCTGGGCCAGTCACTTAGCCTTATTTGCCTCAGGTCCTTATCTATAAAATGAACTGGAGAATGACCAACCAACCCAGTATCTCTGCCAAGAAAACCCCAAATAGGTTCACTAAGAATCAGCCATGACTGAAACAACTGAAAAACAACATGTGGTAGACTTGAATTAGATTCGTTTGCTTGGATCCAGTGGGCAGAAGTAGGATCTTGCTATGGAACTTGCAGAAGTCAAGTTAGCCTTAATATCATAAATAATGTCCTAATTAGTGAGAGGTGGTGGGCTCCTCTTCCTTAGAGGTCTTCAAATAGGGGTTGGATAACCACTTGTGAGAAAAGCTGCAGTGAGGGTTCATTTCTTGTATAGAGTCAGACTAGATGGCTGTCAAAGTCATTTCTGACTTTCAAATTCAATGTAATTTCATGATTCTACTGTATCTTCACATATGCTTATAATTTTTGTCTTAGGGAAGGAGTGGATCATTTGCAATTTAGTATCTTGTATCTGAGCCTCTGTGGTATATTCACACGTATCTTAGGAATTAAATCTTTTATTTCTGTGATATAAGCCACTATCTTACCTAGATATTAATATTCAGTTTTTGGCATACCCGGAGGCTAGAGTTTTGTTCTTCAGAATCCCAGTCATCTACATTTGGTTGTCCTCTAGAGAGAACTTATGATGAATTTCAAGGACTTGGTGTGTTTTAAAAATGCCTTCTGATTATTATGCATGCCCTATGTTAGAATTTTCAGTGGGACAAGTATCTCTAACTTCTCTCATTACTACAAATATAAATGCCTTGTAGATTTTAGTATGTATCCTAAGTAAAAAAGAAACGGCTCACTCACTGGATCTTGGACAGTTTAATTATGATGGAGTTGGAAATTAGTAGGAAGTGCCACACAATACATTCAAGGAAAGGTCAAAAGGATCTTATTGGAAATTTGTACTTATGCATTTCACTAGTATAAATAGTCTCTTATTTTATAATTACATAATCATTAAGGGATTTTCTTTTTTTTTTGGAGAACATTAAGGAATAAAACTGTTTCTCTGATTCAGTGATAACATTGGATTTATCATCAATATTAGATTTAAACTTTGACAACCTCTTTAACTGGACTTTTTTTTTCAAGAATTCAAGAAACTTATTCAGTAGGTCAGAGTAGATGGATCATTAGAATTTAAATTAATTTTTGGGCTGCATGCTTTGATTTCAAAGATATTCCTGTCTTTATGGAAAAGTTGCTAAATAACTTACCTCTTTTGTTATTCTAGCAGGATTATTTTTGTTGCATAATATGACAATGATGATGATGATGATGATGAAACTATAAGGATATCTCTTTATATGATAGCATTGATCTTCCTTATAATGAAAGAAATGTTCCAGGATTCCAGAGAAACTGATATTCTCATCTTGTTATTTAGTTTTTCCTTCATTCGAATGTTTCACAAGGTATCTCAGCAAGGCCTTTTTACATAAAAAGGTTTAAGAAGCTGTTTCTTCAAAAACCAAACCAAATTTTTAAAAAATCCCTGTATGTGCCCAGACTTTGTATGCACTACTCAGAAAGCTATTTTCAGTTATCACCTTTTATAGACTTTCAGGTCTTGTTAACTTTAATTTATATGAGATAGGATAAAGACAGCTAAGGCTGACAGAACAAGCTACCTCAGTATCCTTTTCCTCCTGTCAGCAGTGTATTGCTAGTCTTGGCCTTCCACTTTATTCTTGTGGATTTCCTGACACTTTGTCTAACTGGCCTAGTGCCATTTCAGTTGGATATGACTTTGGGAGAGTTAAGTAACCTCTAAGCCTGAGTTTCCTCACTTATAAAGTAGAGAATGGACTAGACAATTTTTGAGATCTTTTCTGGTTCTAAATCTGTGATCTTGTGTTTTCTCAGTATTCCTAGTTACCAACACTGCATGGATTTCGCAATAATAATTGCAAGTGACTGATAATATCTTCACCTTCTTGCTATCTTCATGTGAATCATGAGAAACAGATTCTCATTATATATTATAATTTTATACAGTAGATTTTGTTTCTTTGTGTAAGAGTCTCTCTGACAAGGCTTGGACTGGCTTGCAAAGGGGCCAAAATCAGTAAAGATCCTGAGTTTTTCACTATAATGCTTCTCTCTCTCTCTCTCTCTCTCTCTC
>NW_025355180.1:0-3192 GCF_016433145.1 Gracilinanus agilis | reverse complement strand
GAGAGAGAGAGAGAGAGAGAGAGAGAGAGAGGGAGGGAGGAGTGTGGGAAGAGAAGGAGGGAGAGAAAGAAGGAGGGAGGGAGGTGAGAGAGGATAGAGAAGGGAGAGAGAGCGACAGAGAGCGGAGAAAGAAAAGGGAGGGACAGGAGGAGAGAGGGAGCCGCCGAGCCTCCCCTCTGGGCTCCCCTAGTAGATGGGGAGCTTCTCAAGGGCAGACAGGCTGAACCAGCACACAGTAGGCACTTTATGATTGAGTGTTGGCCGCCCAACTGAAGGGCTGTGAGCGCTGCGAAGAACGGGGGCTCCTGGATCAGGCTAGATTTCTCCCTAAAAACCCAGACAAGAAAGATCTATGCCGGGTTTTTAACCCTTTGTGTGCTGAACTCCTCTAGCAGCCTGCTGTCTGGACCCTTCTCAAAAGCATGTTTTTAAGTGGCTAAAAATGGGGAGAGTCGCCTCGTTGCCTCCCCTCGTTGGCTCGACTTTCTCTGTTTCAGACCGACGTCATCAACACTATGTGTGGCTACAAAACCATTGACCAAGAGGTGAGGCCTTCGGAGCCAGAGCCGGAGCCGGGGGCTCCTTCCCATCCCCTCCCGGTGCTGACAGCAGCATCCCGGCCACAGGGCCTGGCCCAGCCTCTACAGGGGCGACCCTGTTCTGAGAGCTCTTTGAACTGAGCCTGGGCCCCCCTCGGGCTCCTCGAGGCATTTTACAGATAAGAAACTGGCCGCTGCCTGCCTCCAGGCCCCCAGCCCGGGGCTCCACGAAGGAGGGAGAGCTGGGGAGGGGGGACGAGGGAGAAGGCCGGCACGTTCTCAGCCTCCCTGCTATCGGGGCTCGGCCCATGTCTTAGGCGCCAGGACACGACATCCACATGCCTGGTCACGTCAGGGAGCCCAGAACTTGGTCCTGGTCGGCCGGCCTCCCGGCCTCACTGTGCCACCTGCAGTGTCTGAACTAGAAAGGCCCCTAGAATCTGGGGTGTCAGAGCGGGGGCCCCTAGAATCTGAGGTGTCAGAGTGGGGGGCCCTAGAATCTGGGGTGTCAGAGTGGGGGGCCCCTAGGATGTGAGGTGTCAGAGCTGGGGGGCCCCTAGAATCTGGGGTGTCAGAGCTGAGGGCCCCTAGGATGTGAGGTGTCAGAGCTGGGGGGCCCTAGAATCTGGGGTGTCAGAGCGGGGGACTCTAGGATGTAGGGGGTCAGAGCTGGGGGGGCCCTTGTCTCTCCCCGCTGGGGAATGAGGCGGCCAGCCCGGACCCTGGCGTGGTCGGGCCGGTGGCCACCCTCGTGTGGCGCGGAGCTGGGCCCGGTGCCAGGCTGGCGTCTGTCCCTCCTTGTCCCCCGGCAGCGCCTCAGCCTCCTGAACACCATCTACATCCGCGGCTGCACCAACGCCGTGATCATCTGGTTCACGGACAACTACACCATCATGGCCGGCGTGCTGCTGGGCATCCTGCTGCCCCAGGTGAGACTCCCCCACTCCCCCCCAAGGGAGCCCCAAGCTTGGGGCTGTCCCGGGAGCCTCTGTAGCCCCCAGACTTGTGAGGGCAGAAGGAGGTGCTTTAAAGGCTGCTCTGCTCCTGCAGGACGGGGCCCAGGGTTTTGGGGACACAGGGAGCCCCGGGGACGGGGATCTCACTCCCTGCCGCAGACCGGCACCTCCTCAAAGTCTCTCAGAGCACCGAGAGATGACACTGACCCAGAGCCCCAGCTAGGGCTGGTCTGGGGCGGGATTCGCACCCAGATCTCCCCCCAGCCCTCATGAATAGAACTGATGGCCGCTGAGCACAGCCCTAGTTTACGGGCCACACCGACACTGCCAAGTCTTTCCTCGGGTTCCTCGTGCGGGCCTCGGCCTGCGGATGCTGTCGGGGCTGGTAACTGGTGACAGGCTGGATTTGAACCCAGAGCCCTGGGCCGCAAGGCAGCTTCCTTCCCGGGGTGACGCTCTGCTCTCCGTTGCAGTTCCTGGGGGTGCTGCTCTCGCTGCTCTACGTCACCAGAGTGGAGGACATCATCGCCGAGCACTCGGCCACCGACGGCCTCCTCGGGGGGGACAAGAAGGACTTCGGGGCGTCGGGGGGCGGCTGCTGCATGTGCTACCCCTGGGAGCAGCCCCCGGACCTGTGACGGCCGCCCGGCCCGGCCTCGGCGCCACTTCCGGCTCCCCTGAGTCCGCCCGAGCGTCCGTCTGGCCGCTCTCGTGGGCCCGAATGAAGCCACGTGTCAGGGCTGCTCGCGCGGCTTTGGGGGAAATTGTGCCTGTTTTTGTGCCGAGTCACGAGCGGCCGAGCGGCGTGTGTGCCCGGCCGGCCGCCCTGCCCAGATCCCTGCTCCGGCCTAGGCTGCGGGCCCGGAGCGATTCCTGGCCGATGCCCCCGGCCGGCCGTCTGTAGTGCCACGTCCGATTCCGGCCTGTCTCGGCCGGCCCGTCAGTGCCTTGAGCCCCTCCGAGGGCCGAGCTCGGGGACTCCTTTTTTATGGCATTTTGTAGCTTTTTTGTACCCAGTAACAGATCTCGGACCCTCCGCTGCTCGCTCTGCTCCGCTCCTTTCTCCCAGCCCTTCTGGTGCCTCCTGGAGGGCTCCCTGGGGAGGAGCCCCTGAGCCTGGCCAGGGCTGGCCTGGAAGGCCGGAGATCCAGCGGCCGGAGGGCAGAGGGCAGGCCGGCCCCCTGGTGTCACCCCCAGGCAGGGCCCCCCAAGGGCTTGGGGGGTTCTCGAAGGCCACTCACTGACTTCAAAGCGGCACCTGCTTATAGCTTCCTTTTCAAATTGATTTTGGTACATCATATTTTTTAAAAACTCCTTTTCTTCTGTCTCTTAAGGCAGAAGGGTCAGGGCTGGGCAGTGGTGGGGGGTGAATGACTTGCCCAGGGTCACACAGCCAGGAGGAGGCCAGATTAAACCAGGGCCGCCTCCTTCCAGGCTTGGCCTTTACTCACAGCGCCCCCTTTGCTCCCCACAATTGCATTAAATTGTTTTTGATAATCTTCACCTTCTGACTTGGAAGCCGTCCTAGCATCGGTTCCAGAAGCGTGGCGAGGGCCCAAGTGGCTCCCCTCCAGGCGCTGCTCCACCCCCTGGGCCACCCGTCCTCGCCGGCGCTCCGGCGTGCTGGGGGCCCGGCGTCCGGCCAGTGGCTCTTGGGACATTGTGGGGGGTCCGGTGCAGAGGCTTCTCCAGAAGAG
>NW_025355179.1:0-4285 GCF_016433145.1 Gracilinanus agilis | reverse complement strand
ATATATAATATATCAAAAATATATAATTATTGGATAATATGATATCCAATTATAATATATTATATTATCCAATGATAAATGATCCCACTAAGGAACCAAATTATTATCCAATTATAAAAGTGTCTATCAATAAACATTGGATAAATCAATATCCAATTATGAATGAGCCAATAGAAGGAAATAAGGTCTGTTGCTGTCTAGGGCAATAAACTGTGATTATCCAGTTATAGCTCTAAGAACAACAGTTGGACGAATCAATATCCACTTACAAATGATCCAGTAGAAGGAAACCAGCTCCCATAGAGATCCCAAAGGAGGAGGCTGAGAGAGTGTCTGGACTTGGGGAGCCAGAGCCGGAGCCCTCACGCGCTCTCACCAGCCCGGCCCGTGCACAATGACCACCTTTCTAGCGGCAGCCTAGCGTCTGCATGGCACCACGTGGGAGGGATCTGCGTTGGGGCACGCTCCGTCAGGGATTGTGAAACGCGGCCAAGCTCTGGGCAGAGCACTCGGGGAGGGCCTGCCTCCCCTCTCGGCCTCCCCCAAGGCCAGGCCCCAGCCCTGAGCGTGCTCCAGGCCTCCGAGGCCTAGCAGGAGAACACCTGCTTCCCCAGCCAGGGCTTGCCACATCCGCGGACCTTGGGCCTACTTAATTCGCCCTCGCCCCAGGCTCTCCGGCTTTGGCGTGGTAAACGTTCCCAGCCGAGAGCAAGTGCTGCCAGCCAAGAGCAAGTGCCGGATGGGCAAGATGGGCAGCCCGAGCTGGAGTGAAGCTAAAACGAGGGAGGGGGCAGGGAGAAGGGGACGGGGCAGCAGACGGCGCCACGACAGGGGGCACATTCAGAGGCCCAGAGTTCTGAGGTAGGGTTTTAGGCCCGACAATTCAGAAAGGCATCCTGTGGCCGCGGAGGCCTCAAAGGACCCCCCCGAAGACTTTCCTCTTTGGCAGATGAGGAAATGGGCCGAAGAGCCAGAGATGTGCCCGAGGTCACACAGCTAGGAAGAGACAGGCACGGATTTCACCCCCAATCCAGGCCTCTTTCCATGAGATGAATGAATGAAGGAATGAGAAATTTTCTACAAAGCACCTACTATGTGCCAAGAGAAGAGGAAGAGGCCTCTTGGGGCACCTGCCACGTGCCATGTACTGTCCTAAGCCCTTTTTTACAAAGATGATCTCATTGGAGCCTGCTGACCCCATTTTAGGGCTGAGGAAGGTACGTGACTCCCCCAGGGTCACAGTGCCTCCTGGCCCAGCACTCCGTCCACTGCCACCTCGATGCCCAAAGGGCAGAAATCATTGTCCACCCCTGGGGCGCCTGGGCCTCTTTTTGTGTACTGGACCCTGCTGGCACTGCGGTGAGGCCTCGTCTCAGAGTCATGGTTCCAAATACAAAAGATTACAAAGGAAATCAATTCTAATGAAATAGTGACCACATTTTTTTTTTTTTAAAGATCACAGTCCCCTTTTTAAAGAAATCCTTGTAGTATCAGTTCTAAGGCAGAAGAGCGGTAAGAGTGACTTGCCCAGGGTCATACAGCTAGGAAGTGTCTGAGATTTAAACCCAAATTTGAACCTGGATACTCCCAACTCTTCTTAGCTCCCCCAACCATTTCAGGGTTTTCCCCAACCTTTTTTCCCTTCCACCTTAGAATCAATACTAAGTATTGGTTCCACAGCAGAAGAGCAATAAGGGCTAGGCAAGAGGGTGGGGGGGTTAAGTGACTTGGCCAGGGTCACCCAGCTCGGAAGGGTCTGAGGCCAGATTTGACTGGCTATTTCATTCCACCACCCCAAAACCTTTCCATCTTAGAATCAATCCTGTACATTAGTTTCACGGCAAAAAAGTGATAAGGGCTAGGCCATGGGGGTTAAGTGACTTGCCCAGGGTCACCCAGTTGGGAAGTATCTGAGGCCAGACCTGAACCTAGGACCTCCTGTCTCTAGGCCTGGCTCTCCATCCACTGAGCCACCCAGCTGCCCCCTCCAGCTCATTTTTACAGATGAGGAAACTGAGGCAACAGGGTCAAGTGACTTAGCTTGGTTGGCTTGTCTCTAGGCCTGACTCTCCATCCACTAAGTCACCTAGAAATCCCCCCTCCCCCAGTCCTCTAATAGTGTTGTTTTGCACAGATACGCTTAGCATTTGGGGAGGGGCCTGATCACACCTGTGTGATGGCTATGAGAGGATCAATTCTTTTGCAACTTGTCCTTGTTTAAAGGAAAAGAGGGAAAGAGTGACTCACTAGTAATACTGCTGCCTGCACAGGGTAGGGGCAGGACTTCCGAGTTCGAGTCTTCCCATTCCCAGGCCGGGCCTCTCTGGGCTTTGCTAGGCCGTGTGGAGTCTGTCCTTTCCCTGCTGCTGTGTCTTTCTAAGGTCTGTGTGGCCTTCAGGGCCCCTGTCGGAGTCTGTAATGCTGGGAGGGATGTGGCTCCCAGGGAAGGCTCTGCTTCCTGCACCTCTCTGGGCCCGATGCCCAGTTCCGGCCACTCTGAAGAGGGAGATCTTGCCCAGGTCCCCCAGCTACGCTCGGGGTGGCAGATACCTGCAAGGCCCTGAGTCTGAGGCAGCCTTGGAAGAGGGGCTGCTGGGGCTAGAACCCAGAGCCTCGGGTCCCTTGGCTGGCTCCCTGCACTGGGCCCTCTTGTTCCCATTTATTTCATTTGAACCGGCCTTGAGTGGTGCCAGTTGGGAACCCCCTTGGTGCCGAGAAAGGAGCTCAGACACGGAATGCTTCCTACTCGAATGAACCCCAAATGGACTCGGGCAGTGACCCAGGGCACTATCGTTCCATTGTTCCTGTTCCATCATGGGTCACTGAGGCCAGCCCCATCGATTCCCAGGCCAATGACCACAGTCCCGGGCCGGCTTCTGAGGGATTCTTGGGCTCCTGGGCCGGCCCGGGTGGGGGAGGCGCTTTGAGGGTTAACCTCGGGCCAGCTCCTCCTGGGGCTCGGGCCAAGTTCCTGCTGTGGTCCAAGTCCCTTCCTGGGAGTCCAGACAAAGGGCTCTCTGTGCAGGCTGTTCCTGGAAAGGCTGCGCTGCCAGGGGCTCCTACCCGCCCCACAGCCCCAGAAGCCACGAGGAAGGGAGGTTCTAGGGAAGCAGGTGGTGGCCGCCGGAGGAGAATGTTCCACGAGACAATTCCTGGAGAGGCCGAGCCAGGGCTGTTAGGCCTCTTTCGTGGTTCCGGCTGTTTACCCAAACGGGCTCCTGTGAAATCCTGCTTATGTCCATTACTGAGAAACACGAGACAGCAGAGGAACAAGCAAAGCAAACTATTTCCCCCTAGAATCGAGATTCTTCACAGAGATTGGGAGGCCCGAGGTTCTGGGGTTCAACCCGTGACTCAGTATGTTTTTAAACCCTTCCCTTCTGTCTTAGAATCAACACTATGTACTGGTTCCAAGGGACAAGAGTGGTCAGGGCTAGACAATGGGGGTAAAGTGACTTGCCCAGGGTCACCCAGCCAGGAAGCGTCTGAGGCCAAATTGGAACCCAGGGCCTCCCTGGGCCTGACTCTCTATCCACTGAGCCACCCAGCTGCCCCCTATTTAGTTTTTTCATGTAAAGATGTTTCTGCTCTAAGCACTGGGTCTAAATTAAGCTGGCAAACAATGATTATACTTCAGGAGGGAAGAAGTAGATCTTGACCAGAAAAAATCATTTGTAACTTAAATTGGTTATCCTTCTGCTAGGATTTTGGCTTAAATTTTTCCATCAATATAAATTAGGGCTAGAGTTTTGTTTTCCTGCTTTATTCCTCTCTGGTTTGGGTATGAGCACCATCTTTATTTTGTAGAAGGAATTTCTCAATTATTAATTTTTGGATTCATTCCTCTTGAAATAGTTGATTAGAATTCACTTACAAACTGATCTGGACCAGTGGCTTCCTTCTCTCCCTGGAATCATTTATGGCTTGTTTAATGACACTTTCTGGGACCCGGTTATTTCTTTTAGGTCACATTCTTGTTTTGTTCATTTAGTTACTTTATAATTTTTGTAGGAAGTTATTTCCTAGAAACAAATCTTAGTAAACAACTTTTTTCTTTTTCTCTTCTCTTTTTCTTTCCTTCCTTCCTCCTTCCCTCCGTCCTTCCCTTCCTCCCTCCTTTCCTTCCTTCTTCCCTCCGTCCTTCCCTTCCTCCCTCCTTTCCTTCCTTCCTTCCTTCCTTCCTTCTTCCCTCCATCCTTCCCTTCTTCCCTCCTTTCCTTCCTTCCTTCCTTCCTTCCTTCTTCCCTCCATCCTTCCCTTCTTCCCTCCTTTCCTTCCTTCCTTC
>NW_025355178.1:0-2504 GCF_016433145.1 Gracilinanus agilis | reverse complement strand
TTGGTATTGAAGATTCGGAGCTTAGTGATGAGGGACAGTGCTTTGGAGATCCAGACAGACATATATATGTATATATATATATATAGTGCTTTGAGAATTTTTGAATATCTCTTGTGAATGTGTCTTATTTTTCTTTAATGCCAGCTCAACCAAGTTCTAAACTTGCCTCTGAAAAGACAATCTATCAGCTAAGTTCATGTTATGTTACAACTTCCTATATTTTCTGTTTTTATTGTTTAAAGTGATAGTGCCAATAATGATATAGTTTGGCTCTCCCAGTAGCAGTAAAAGTGAAATAATTAATTGGGGAATGTTGCCAAGGATTAAATCTTTTGAGAATGCTCAGATTTGCCCTTTATGATTGGTTATACAAATGACCAAATATATCTTGCCTCATTCCAATCCATCCTCATATGAAAATGTGGTGAGCCTTTTTTCTTGCCATGAGGGTTTAGGAGCCTAATTCTGTGTTGTGATAAGAAGTCTTCTGGACTTCATTAGAGGAATAATGACCCAGAAGTCACTGAGCTGGAACAGAGTGTACAAACAAAATAATGCCCATCATTCATTGGGTCATTCTCTCTTTCAGTCTGTTTGCTTTATTTTTTTCTGGTTGTCAATAAGGTGAAAATGTTTGTGGCCTGCTAAGTTAGATGTGTAGTGGCTGATCTGTCTGCCACCCAGATACCATGTGTCTAAGAACAAATTTCAGTATTTCCTTATCTTAAGTAGACGTGTACCAGAGGTGGAACTGAATGGTTACCATCTAGCAAATTCAAAAGGTTGAAAGAGTCAACAAAGGAGCCCCAGCACCCAGAGTGATTTGCAGAGTCCATAAATCTAGTAATGCTATCAGCAAGGTCCAGTGAGGAATGAATTCAACAAAGGAGAGATCTGCTTCATCTAGTTGATCAGCAAAAACATGGTCTGAAAGGAGGCAACTTAGCGGAGCAAGGGGAAAAGATGGTCTACGCACAGAAGTGAATTTGATGTTCTCTTCACAAAAGCAGAAAAAGGCTCCATGGTCAAATGTCAATAAGTCTTCTTCAGGCTTACATATGCCTTTCTTGTTTGCCTTACTACCTTTATTGCTTATAGTTTGAGTCTACTCTCCTCAGGGATGTTGGGTATGAAAAGAAAGAAAACCCACCTACCACTACCAAAACGGATATAATTGTGTATCTTGTGTCCTTGTTTACACCAAAGAAAATGGTGGCCAAGTAGATGGAAAGAAATATAATAGTAACAAAAGTTAACCTAAAAAATGTCATTCTCAGCACTTTCCATTATAGTCACTATCATATTTCAGACATTTATGAGCTCTGTGACCCTGGATAATTCATATGACCTTGGTTAGCCTCAGTTTGCTTATTTTTAAAATGGACATCATTTTAACACTTCATCCAATAAGCTTGTCATGAAGTTTAAGAGATAATATATGAGAAGCATTTTATAAAACTTAAAGTACTATATAAACATTGACCAATAAAGGTTTCAAAAGTATGGACAGGTTACAATCTACATTAGTGGAGGGAGTATTCATACTTATAAAATTATTAAAATAAAGCCATTCCTTGTCAATTTTTCTCTAGGAGGGAAATATAAAACATGACTATTATCTCTTAAATGTAAGCAATGTACAATTTTTTAAACTCTGTACCTTCAGGGGAATTTAAACTGAAAGGTACATATATTTAAGATTTCAGTTGTCATTAGGAACAACAGGAATTACTATTTGTGGATATTGTATTCAGAAAAAAGAATAGAACCATTAAATTAAGGAGTTAGTATTCTGATAATTAAGAAAATGTGACAATTTAATGATTATTTAAACAGTTTAATCTGTAAATGGTAATAACTTCAATACTTTAATAATGGCTACAAAACATTCTCTCCCCTTCATTACCTTTAATATTCCCATATCACTGGAACCACTGATGTAGATCCAAAACCGAACTGTACATATTCCAAGGCTTGCTGGAAAGAAGTGGGTGGTAGTAATTCTTGCAGTATATCCTTCTTTTGGGCCAGATGAGTTGACATAGAGAAAATACTGTCCATTGCCTTAGAACATATAAATAAAGTGTTCTTTCAGTGCAGTCATATATTTTAAACAATAATACAGAATGACTTTAGATCATATATCATTGACGAATATTCAACAAACCCTTTCTCTTTCCTCATAAGATATGACACCTGAAAATCTAGTACTTCATTTTAATAAGCAAGAGGCAATCTTACCAAAATAATGAAATATCTTGAGGAATTTGAATCAAATCCTTTGATGCCAAACATATATCTTGCCTACGGAAGCCCACTTCTTTATTAAAGCTTCCTAACCTGACAACTTCTGCATAAAAATTTCCAGCAAAGAAATCACCTCATGTGGTCTTGTTCATAGTAGGCATTCAATAGATGGTACTGACCAAGTGACTGACATTTTAAATCCCTGTGTCACACTTAAATACTTATTATAATATATAATTATAATATAATATAATATA
>NW_025355177.1:0-8939 GCF_016433145.1 Gracilinanus agilis | reverse complement strand
GTGGTTGCAGGCCCAGCTCTCTTGCCTTTCTGAATATCGTATTCCAAGCCTTGCGATCTTTTAGCGTGGAGCCTGCCAGATCCTGTGTGATCCTGATTGGTGCTCCTTGATATTTGAATTCTCTCTTTCTGGCTTCTTGTAAGATTTTTTCTTTTGCTTGGAAACTCTTGAATTTGGCAATTATATTTCTGGGTGTTTTCGTTTCTGGATCGAATGTCGCAGGTGTTCTATGAATCCTTTCAATGTCTATATTGCCCTCTTGTTGTAGGACTTCAGGGCAATTTTGCTGAATTATTTCTGTTAGTATGGAGTCCAGATTTCTATTAATTTCTGATTTTTCTGGAAGACCAAATATTCTCAAATTGTCTCTTCTACACCGGTTTTCTTGGTCTGTCACTCTCTCATTGAGATATTTCATGTTTCCTTCTATTTTTTCAGTCTTTTGACTTCGTTTTATTTGTTCTTGTTGTCTTGAGAGATCATTAGCTTCTACTTGCTCAATTCTAGCCTTTCGGGATTGATTTTCGGCTATAGTCTTTCGGTTTTCGGCTATGATCTTTTGATTTTCGACTGTAATCTTCTGGTTTTTGGCTGTAATCTTCCTGGTTTTCGGCTATAATCTTCTGTTTTTCGGCCTTAATCTTCTGGTTTTCGGCCATAATCTTCTGGTATTCCTTTTCAATCTGGTCATTTCTGGTGTTCAATTTGCTTATCAGTTCATTTGGTTTCTGAGCCTCACTTTCCAATTGCAAGATTCTACCTTTTAAACAGTTATTTTCTTGCCAGATCTCTTCCATTTTCCTCAAAATCTCAGTTTTTAACTCTTCCATAGCTTGTGAGGAGTTTTCCTTATTTGAGGAGGGTCCGGATGCTTGTTTGTTCTCCTCCTATGTTTGCTCGATTGTCTGGATTTTCTCAGTGTAAAAGTTGTTGAGTGTTAAAGACTTCTTTTTCTTGTTGTTAATCTTTCTCTTCTGAACTTCCTGAGACTGGGTAGCCATCTTTAGCCCAGCAGTTTCTCAGGTTTATCCTCGCTCTCAGGGTCTGTCTGTGGTCAAGCCCCCTGGTGTACCCCCTTGCTTGATCCTTTGCCTGGAGGTTTCTTTACAAGTCTCAGGGCGCTTCTTCCACAGTCGTATAACCGTCTGCACTGGTTCCCCACTCAGGGTTTCAGAGCTTTAGCTTGTGGCTGTGTCTGCCTCCACCCACGCCTCTGCCCGTGCCTGAGCTCTGAGCCCGTGCTCTGCGTCCTGAGTCCGCTCTCAGCATCCTGCTCCCGCGCTCTAATTTTGTGTGTGTTTGTTAGCTTTTTGGGGTCCTAAATCTTGCTGCTCTCATGAACAGGCCCCGGAGCTGCCAATGACTCGATGGGTGGCCCAAACTTGCTCTATTTCTTTTTAGCTGGCTTCGGCGCTATAGGTGTTGTGTGTGGAGGGGGAGGGGGTGGGGTGGTTGCTCAGCCCACGATTTAGTGAGAGCTGTTTCACCCCTCGATTCCATGTACCTTCCATGCTGTGCCCTGTTGTGGGGTTCCTCCGTTCGTCTGGACTTGTTTTTATGTCCCCTTGAGGAGTTTTGTGTGTTTCGGTCAGGAGAGGTTAAGAGCTGCTTCTTACTCTGCTGCCATCTTAACCCGGAACCTTAAATCCCTTCTTTCTGATAAGATTATTTTCAACTATGTTCATGATCAAAAAAAAAAAAACCTAATTGCTGCTTAAGTTGAAGCCAATTTTCTATTTAGAGTAACACTGTATTTCAGAGTATTGTAGAGATTTTTATATCAAAATGATAGGTGATTTCAGTGGCTTCCAGATATTGCCTCAAGCATAATCAAGAGTTTAATTCATATGTAATTAATGTATTCTACTAGTTTATAAAAATGGCATGTTAAACATAGAGAATGGCACTTTTGTTTTCTTCATTTATATTATCTTGTTGTCCCAAGGAAACATTACAAAATAATTACTTTGTGGACCCAAAACTGGAGACATCTGTCTGTTCCCTTAGTATGTTCTTGCTTGTTTTGATTCTGTGGGAAGAGGACCCTGAGTGTCACTATTATTTTGATATATCTCCTTCCTGCAGAATAAAGCAAATGGACTTTAAACTCTGTCAAATGGGGATCCATATTTATTGTTATAGATCAATTTCATGGAAACAGAACTGTTTGACTCCTTGATGTGGTATTCTTTCCATCCATTATTTTAATATATATTTTCAGAGAACTCAATGATATGGTGGAGTCCTGGACCATCAACACATTTTTCATTCAGCAATTTTATGGACATGAGGAAATATACTAACACAATAAACTTTTGCCATATAAGGTCATTTCAGTGCATTTAAAAACTAAACATTGTTTTGGGTTTTGTTCAGACTTGTGCTTTCTTTAGTGAGAGAATACATTTTGATAGAAACCCATCTTCTATTTTTGTGTCAAGCACTGAGTGGTTAAATAGCATGCATGGTCCTATAATCTGTATGGGGTAGAAATGGACTTAAACCCAAGTCATCCAAGACTAAGATAGTCCTACTGTCCACTACTCCATTCTTTCTCTAAGGTAAACTCTCTTTTCTCTCTATATACCCTCCTCATCTTGTAATTTATTTAATTTAGGGAATTCATTAGAGTTCCTTCAGAAATTCTCCCTAGCAATAAAGATAATCAATTAGTCAGTCCAGTAATATGGTGTGTGCCAGAGAGGTAATTTTCTCCATAACTGAAAATCATAGAGATTTTCATGAGCAACTAAATACGCTGAAATGATGTGATTTGCCTAGTGTTGTTCACATATTTGGGGGCCATGGCAGTGACTTAAAGTCAGATCAGTAGGACTTGAGAGTCAGCTCTTTATCCATTATCCCATGCTAATTCTCAAGTTAAACTATAAAAGAAGTAATTTTCTATTTTAAAAAAGAAAGGGGGAAAAAAAGAAATTAAGTATGTCCATTTAGCTCAGAAATAGTTACACTTCCTGTGATGGCAGTTGTACAGTGATTTGTTTTAAACTCAAAAGTGTTAATTAATGTTTGCATTTTGTTCCATATGCAGTCATGCCATTCTTCAACATGTACGAATGGTGGTTTCCTGACAACATAAGTGAGTAATAAGGGGCACATTTCTCTTCTGATCACACAGGCTTATGTTCAAAAGACTTATTGCTTGAACAATATTCTCATTTTTGCCTACCAGGACACACCTGAAGGAAGGAGTTTGTGCAAGTAGCAGGAAAAAAGGGGGGGAAATCAAGGGTTTAACTTTTTTCTTAGCCCCCAAATCTCTATTCTGAATTTTCTATTCTTTTTTTTTAACAATTAAAGAAGCCATCAAAATGCCTGCCCCTCCTGTCTCACTTTATTAATATTTTATGTTAGGTGAAGTTAAAATGCAAATATGAGCCCTCTGGCTGCTGCCTGGGAGGTGGCAGGTGTTGTGTGTTCTATGTGGCCAAGCCACCCTTATTCACCTTGTCATAAATATTCACCAGCATCATTGGTGCTGCATCATCAGGTCTTAAATTATAATGTGCAAGGATATTCAAGTCAGTGGGGAAAAGATGGTCCACAGGGCTACCATAGCAGGTCCTAGTCTAGGGTAAAGGACAGAGATGAGAATTGAATATACTTTTGGAATAAAATGAAACAAAATAATCTGCCTAGACTTTGTCTCCCACCTCAAAAAAAAAGATAATGAGCACAGAACCCATTAAGCTGGGGCTAACAGGATACTTGCATCAGTTCTGATGAGAATGGAGGACAAATGAAAAAAAACTCTCATACACTCTCTAGCTTTCCTTAAAATTCCAGACCCCAACTTTTTTTTTCTTTCCTGCTATCTCAGCTTCTTGGAGTCCCCCATTAAAAGGGAAAGACAATTGTTTTAGGGACTTTCAAAAACTTTGCAAGGTTTAAAATTGTTTACACATTTATCCCCTTTTCAGTTACAGGAACAGATCATATATAGCCTAATGATTTTTTTTACTTCTTTTGGTACTCTGGACTCCATTGGCAGTCTGATGAAGCCAATGAATCCCTTTGTAAAATAATATTTTTAATGCATAAAATAAAATAAGTAGAATGTCAAAGGAAAAAAAAAAGGTTAGTGAAAACTAGGATATATTTTTCCTATGCTAGTTTATGGTCCTTGGTATATATTCATTGATTCATTGAGGAATTTAAGTCATTTAACATAATTTGGAGCACCCTATATATTAGGAATTCCTACTATAGCTTTCTGAAAAAATCCCAAATGAGATCTCATCCCAAAATGAGAATATCTTTGGCCTGGGATTGAGTTGGAGAAAGTGAGTGGAACATAATCCCCTTTGAGAAACTTTGAAGGTCTTCTAATGAGACCAGGCTTCTCACCGGATTTTCAAAAGTCCATCTTTCTGACCACAATCATTGTAAGACAATATTATTTAACCAATAGTAGAGGAATACTGGAGTCCCCAAAAACTGAGTTCAAGATCATCAAAAAGACAATAGAGAGACATACCATGGGTGAAAGCAGACTGCAATGACCCACCGAAAATAAAGAATTATGAGAAAGAAAATAAGAAAAATATGCAATCTAACAGTAAGCATTTGTTAAGTGCCTACTCTGTGTCAGGAAGTGTACAAAATGTTAGTGAAACAAAGAAAGACAAGAAGTCTGCCTTTGCTCTCAAGGAACTACTAATGTGTCAGCTATAGCTCTGACATCAAAACTTCTATATTCAAGTTCAATGATGTAATAAAATTGGACACTCACAAATCATTGAACATTTAACAAATGATGGTTAATTTGCTTTAAAATGCCAAAACTATGCAATAAGTATACAGGGACACTTAACTTTTAAAATATGACTACCCCTTATTGCTACCTGGAAATACATCTTGTGGGTAAGTTATCTGGATATGATGACTCATTTGGTCTTAATACCTACAAAGTCAGAGATGTCCACACTCCATCTGACTGGATATTTTTTATAATCTTAGATAACAAAGAAGCTTTATTAGAGAAGCTCAGGCCAATAGGGTTCCAAGGCAATGTTGTCCTCTTTCCACCTCATGTTGATTAGGGTGTAGTAAAGGAAGTTTTATTGTGAATTTGAGGCTAATTAGGTCCAGGTAGTTTTGTTCTATCACACAGACTAGTGAGAGAAAACAAAGTGCAAACTATGTATATGCAATTATAGACAAGATAAGTTGGAGATAATCAAGAAAGGGATGTTACAAGAATTAAGGCCAATTTAGAAAGGCTTCCAATAGATATTAGGATTTCAGAAAGAATTGGAGGAAGCCAGGGATGGCTGGAGGCAAAGAAAGGTAGAAAGAAAATGACAGGCATGAGGAAAAGCAATAAATATGCCTATAGTTGAGAATTATAGTGTCTTGTTAACAAACAGCAATGATACCAATATCACTGGATCACAGAGTGTATGGAAGTTAGGTGTTAGGAATTGAAAACACTGAAGTCCAATTCATTAATAGACCTTGAACACCAAACTAAGTATTTAATGTTGATCTTGGAGGTCATAGATAGCCAATGCAAGATATTGAATAGAGAGATATAGACTTGTAATTTAGGAAAATAAATTGACAACTAAGAAGAACACAGATTTCAGTTGGGAAATACTACAGTACAGTAGGGAAGTCAACCATGCAGTTATTGCAAGAGTATAAGTATGAAGTTTTGATGACCTGGTGAAGGCAATGTTAGAGAAGAGAAAGGAGCATACGTGAGAGACAAGACAAAAGTAAAATAGGCAGAAATTACCCATTGATTAGATATGAGGGTGAAAGAACACATCTATATTGTGAGCATGGGAAGTAATTAGGAAGTTAGCTAGAGGGAAAAGTTTGCAAGACAAATATGAGTTTGGTTAAGGACATGTTGAGTTAGAGATTTCTCTGGGATAGTCAGTTTTAGATGTCCAATAGACATTTAGAGTCATGAGACTATAAATCAGAGGAGAGATTAGGGCTAGATAAATAAATTTGAGAATCATCAACAAAGAGATGATCATTGAATTCATGGGAGCTGATGAAATGGAGGGAGAAGAGAAGAATGCACAGAAAACATCCATAATGAGTGGGCATGACATGCAAAGGGGAATAAGGCATAGTCATGAAGACAGAAGGAAAACAAGCTTAGAGTAGTCTCATGAAAATATAATGGGAATAGAATATCAAAGAAAGGAGGGTTAAGAACAAATGTTAAAGATTGCTGAGATTAAGAATGAGGTCTGAGAAATGGCTATCTTATTTGGCAATTAAAATCATTGGTAACAAAAAAAAGATTTGGGTTGAATGGCAAGATTGGAAGTCAGACTATTTAGAGTTGAGAAGAGAGTGAGAAAGAAAAGGAAGTTGGATGTTGAATTTATATGATTCGATCAGTGCTTTTAGCCACAAAAGGAGAGGTTTGGTGTTGCTTTTGTGTAGGCATGCCATACTCTTCTATCCCCATTTGGGGTTTTTTTTAAAACCCTTAACTTCTGTGTATTGGCTCCTTGGTGGAAGAGTGGTAAGAGTGGGCAATGGGGGTCAAGTGACTTGCCCAGGGTCACACATCTGGGAAGTGTCTGAGGCCGGATCTGAACATAGGACCTCCCATCTCTAGGCCTGACTTTCAATCCACTGAGCTACCCAGCTGCCACTCCATTTGTTTTTTTTTGTGTTTTTTTTGAGAAAGATATTGGAGTGGTTTGCCATTTCTTTCTCCAGCTCACTTTGTACATGAGGAAACTGAGGCAAATAGATTTAAATGTTTTGCCCAGGGTTACATGGATGGTAAGTGTCTGAGGCCAAATTTGAAACTAAGGAAGATGAGTCTTTCTGACTCCAGGCCCAGCAATCTATGTGCTGCTCTACTTAGTTGCCCTATTTGCATGATAACTGGGCAGACTGAATGGATCAAATGTATGATTTTTAGGGGGGGATTGGTAGTTTGTTTCTGAGAACAGAGGTGACATATATATGTTTGTAGGCATCAGGCAAGTGGCTAGTAAAAAAGGAGAGACTGAAGATAAATGAGAGAGTACAAATAATAGAGGGCAATCTACTACAGATGATAGGAAGGAATGCTATACATTATGTCTACATGTAGAGGGACTTGACTTGGCATGGAAAAGGCCCCCTTTTATGTGAAAAGGGGATAAAAGAAGACATAGTTGTAGAGGCATCTACTAAAATGAATGAGGGGAAGAGAAGAAGCTCTCATAGCAAGCAACTTCATTTTTCCTTGGAAATATAACAATATTCTTAGCTGAAAGGATGGAAGGAGGGGAATCCATGGGAGTTTTGAGGAATGCTGACAAGGTTTGGAAAATCTTCTGTGATTAATAATATGAAGTATCAATTATGGAGTTTTAAAAAGAATGTCTACATACTATAAATTTGTATTTACCTCAATAGACTATGACCAAATAAGGCAATTTCAGAGTTTATGAACATAATATTTCTGAGTATTGGGAAGATTAATGTCATGCACATTTTATATGTAGCTACCTGAATGGAGTAGAAGAGTATATCATGGGAAATAAGCAAATTGAGCAGCTTGGAGATTAGGTTATTTGAGGGAGTATCATTATAGATCTATTTATCTAGATCTAGACAAAGATGTTTTTGTTATTTAGTCATTCAGTTTGTTACCACATAGATAATAGTAATATATGAAATTTTCTTGAGTTAGTGATTTCCTTCTCCAGTGGATCCAGTATATGTAGTTATTCTTAAAACATAGACATAAATATAGATAGATTATATAGATATAAGGATAGACTGCTTGAGGGAAATATATGGAACTAAATTTGTCAAATTGATCCATCTTGGAAAGTTTGTGAAAGGTCACGAAATAAAAATAAAGGATATGGAATATGTATGAGTCACTCACTTAGGAAGAGTAGGAATGGAGGAATGGAGAACTATTGGCTGAACTGTCAGATGCAATGCCTACATTGTTGGTCACATATCCATTGTAATACTTAATTTTCCCAAGTCAATATTTTCATCTCTCCTAGTTCTTCACACACTAGCCACAGTGTCTTAATGCATATGTGTTGAATTGTCAGTCAATTAAATTGGTTACAGAATGTTGAATCTAAGGAGACTTTGAAGTGAATTTATCAAAAAGAACTTCTTAAAAATAACAGGTTGTTCAAATGTTCAATGATAGTTAGTTGGCTGGAAGAATTTAAAAAGAAATTGGATGGCCTCTTCTTAGAGATATGTTTGGAAGTAGTAACTGTCTTTGCCTTTACTTGTATTCCCAATACTGCGTATATAGAGTCTGCAATATAATAATCATTTTATTAATGCCTATTGACTAAAAAATTGATGAACTCTTGGTAAAGGAAATTCTAGTTTCAATATCATTTGATTATAAAATTCTTGATTCTATTATCACAGCATTTCTTTTTAAAAACATTTGAATGTATACCTATAGTTTTTATTATCAATTAAATTAATCCCAGTATGCCTACCCAACCCAGAGAACAATTCAATTAGAAATATTTTTAAAAGAAGCAAAATAATCAGAATCAATGATTATATAAAAAATCTGAAATTATATATAATGTTTGACACCCATGGACCCCCAACCTCTGCAAAGGAGAAAAATAAGATGCCTTGCTATATATTTTATTTGGAACTCATGCTTCCCACAAGCATTTGTTAGGTAAAGACTATGTGCCAGTGATAATTCTAACTCCTAGGGTTCAATATCTGTCCTGAAGAAACTCATGTTTTAATAGGAACACATTAGGTAAATAACTAGTATGCAAGATAAAGTTGATGGAAAATAATATCATACATTGTTTTTCAAAAGGGAGACCAAGCAAGAAAGATAGATGGAGCAATACCAACACAATTCCTCATGTAGGGAAAACATATTTTAAAGGATAGGTCACACTGACAGTAGTTGAATATCACATTCTTTATATCAATGGAAAATT
>NW_025355176.1:0-6444 GCF_016433145.1 Gracilinanus agilis | reverse complement strand
GAGAGAGAGAGAGAGAGAAAGAGAGGGAGGGAGGGAGGGAGAGCAGTAAGTAGGTTTGTAGATGCCTAGATTAAATTTAGTCAGTTGAGTTGTGTACATTAAGCTTATTAGGCACTTGCTAAGTGCCAGACATTGTTCTAAGGACTGGGAAAGCGAATATAAAGAAATAAGTTAGTCGCTA
Source organism: Gracilinanus agilis (assembly GCF_016433145.1). Classification (NCBI taxonomy): domain Eukaryota; kingdom Metazoa; phylum Chordata; class Mammalia; order Didelphimorphia; family Didelphidae; genus Gracilinanus; species Gracilinanus agilis. Next base: position 6,263 of record NW_025355176.1, on the reverse strand, counting down.
TCCTCAGGGACTATAACCTGTGGTGTGTAGTGTCCACACAGAAGTAAAATTGTCTGGCAAAAGGGCTAAACTCAGTTGAGGGTAACTGACAGAACTCAAGCCCATCGGTGACTTCGAGGGACGTCTACCTCAAGCATGTGAAGACTTGCCCCAGTAGAATGGGTGAATAAGGACAATTAGTTCCAGTGGCCAAGAAAGCAGCTTGAAGCAGCCTCTGTGGAGTGCCTAGAGCTTGGTCAAACATTGAAGAAGCCAAGATTATCTTCTGTATCCTGGGCCATCACCAGTCACCCTAACTGTTGTCTTCTCACTGGAAGAGATGGTGAGACTGGTGACTGTGAAACTAACTCTGCCTCATCTAAATCCAAATTGAGGCATCATCGTGATGTCATTGAACGTCTTTGAAATGAAGAGCCAACAAGAGTTTTCAGAGAGCTTACAATCAAAAGGGGGAAACCACATGTATTGGAGCAGGAAGAGGGCCAGAGAAAGGGTATCCAGGAAGAAGCAAGACTGCAGGCAAGAAGTCCCTGAAAGTGAGTGAAAGGATGAGTGTGATGAAACAGGACTGAGGTCCTAATTTTAAAAAATGGTCATCTGAGGAAGGAGTTACCCATCAGGAGAGCAAATCCTAGGATGGAGATTCTTCCAGGGAAAGACAATGTTAGCAATCAAGAAATGGGAGAGGGAGTCCAGACTGGAGTCAGGTAAAGTAAAGCTAAGAACCTTCTTTAAATGGTTGTTCCCAGGAAGTGACTCAAGAATTGAGACCAGTGACCCAATGAATATGAAGGTTCCCTTTCACATTGTAGAACATTACTCCCTAAGCATGTATATCTTGTTTAGCTTTTGCCTCACATAAGCTCCCCTAATGTGATACATTCATTTAAACCAAGGTAATGATGGCTTAATATATAATTTCTCCTAGATAAATTCAATCAGTTAGGGATTTAAGTACTTATCAATATACCAGGCTCTGTGCTATGCACTGAGTATACTAAGAAAGTCCCTAATCTCAATTTGCTCCCAATCTGATGGGGTAGACAACAAGTAAACAACTACATACAAACAAAATATAATAATACATACATAATAAATTGGAGATAATCAGCTGAGAAATCCATTATAGGAGATCAGGAAAGACTTATAAATGAGATTTAAAGGAAGCAGAGAAGGCAGAAGGAAGAGATTAAGAGGGAAAGAATTCCAGCCATGGAGAAGGGGAAAGGGAAGGAAACAAGCATTTATTAAGAGTTTACTATGTGCCTGGTATTGTGCTAAGGAATTTTAAAATGTTAAATGTCCAGGGTTGAGAAATAAAGTATCTTGTTCAATGAACAACAAGGGGACCATTGACACAAAGATTATGTGGAGGAGATCAAGATATAAGAAGACTGGAAAGAGTGGAGGGTGACAGGTTCTAAATGGCACCTGCATATTTTAAATTAAAAATCTTCAGTGTTTTCACCCACAATATTGAGGAACACTTGAGTACTTTTGGAGGTGGGTTTTTAAAAAATTTTTTCCATAGCATTCAAATTTTTTAAAAATTTTCCATGGTTGCATGATTCTTGTTGTCTCCCTCCCTTTTTTCCTCTCCCCTCCCAGAGTTGACAAGTAATTTCACTGGGTTATACATATATTATCACTCAAATCATATTTCCATATTATTCATTTTGAAATAGAACAATCTCTTAAATCCAAAACCCCAAATCATATACCCATTGGAGGTGGTTTTTGAGCAGAGTTTTCCATCCATTATTCACTTGATATCATTGCAGCATTGGAGCAGCTTCCATCCTTCCCTGAGGCTTGCTGAGGAAAGTAGAGAAAAATTGTGCATGTGAAATTTTTGCATTGTAGATCATGAGGTTTCAGAACCAAGAATTTGGAGTTACCATGTTAAACATAAAGTTATCAATCTAGTACTGACTAAGAAATAGAATGGAATAGATTTGGTACAGAATACAGAGTTGAAAATGACCATAGTAATCTAGAGTTTCATAAACCCAACAATCCAAGTGATTGGGACAAGAACTCTCTATTTGACAAAAACTGCTAGGAAAACCAAAAAGCAGAATGGCAGAAACTAGGTATGGACCAACGTCTCACACTGGTATACCAAGATAAGGTCAAAATGGGTGCATGATTTATACATAAAGGCAGCTACCACTGTCAAACTAAATTTAGAGTTTCAGTATTCCCAGGAATACATTTTCCCCCCTTGAAACACTGGAGCTTGGAGTCTCAGTTCTAGTTCTACATAAACGAAGAGATAACTATATATTTTTTTCAAACCTGATGTAAAACATTTGCTCCAAGTTAATGAAATCTAGTAATTATTTAATTCAGTATTAGACAACTTGGTGAAAGTTGAGCTTGTGCATATTAAATAATGATGAGGTATATATAACTGATGGGGCATGATGTCAACCTCAATCAGGGTAAGCTCATACACCTCTGAGTTCTGTTCCTGTCCTGCTCATTGAATCTGAAGTGAAACTGTGATTCAAAGTTAAGCAATGTTTATGTGGAAATAAAAAGTAATAGGATTTCAGTGATATTTATCAGCATTATTCATTTTCCTAAGTAAATATAATATGTTATTTCCCAACATAATTAAAATCCCAGTTCTTTTTTCATGAATAATCATTAATTAGCTCTTTCAATAGGATAATTACTTCACAGGGATGGTAAGAACAGAAGTACAAATATTATCCACCCCTCCCCCAACACATGCCCACCCAGGAGGGCACATTTTACAGATGAAAAAACTGAGGCTTAAAAATGGTTAAATAAGGTTGCACAGCTAGTTGAACTCACCTCATACTCACTCTCCAGACTCCAAATATAGCCCAAAACGGTTTCCACTGTCAACATTCCAAGTTTTATTGGCTCTAACATATATATGTATATGCATATATATATACATTTTTTAAAGAAACAACAAAACCATAAGCTCCATGAAGTGTCTTACCTAACTTTGCATTTCCTCTAATACTTAACATAGTACTTCACATAGAGTAGAAGTCAATTAATATTTGTTGAATGAATGGTTGCTTAAGTAACTGAAAATTACTTTTGATTTCTAGAGTATTTTAAATTCTTTGCAATGAACAAAAATCCATTTTCTCTTTCCCTCCTGTTCGTCTGTTCTTACCCTATTGAAAAAGAAAGAAGAACAAAACTCGTAACAAATATCAACAGTTAATCAAAGCAAATTCCTGTATTGACAATGTCCAAAAACATTTTTACTCTGTACCTTGAGCCTATCACTTCCCTGCCTGGAGGTGGGTTTTCAGGATTCATCATGACTTCTCTGGAATCACGGTTAATCATTGCATTGATGAGAATTTTTCAAAGTTGTTTATCTTAAAATATTGTAATATTTTTGTGGCAGTATAGAATATTCTCTTTATCCTGTTTACTCCACTTTGCATCAATTCATATAAAACTATGATTTCTCTGGAACTCTCTCTTTCATTGTTTCTTACAGCCCAATACCATTTATTTGTTTCCATTTCACTGTTGGTATTCCAGTACCATTATTTATTCAATCATTTATCTAATAATGGACTTCTTTTCCAGTTCTTTGCCTCCATAAAAATAAATAAATAAGGCTGGTATAAATATTTTTGTACTTACAGGTCGTTTTCTTCTTTGATTTCCTTTGAGTTCTAAGTCCAGTAGTGGTATTGCTGTGTCAAAGTGTATGCCTACTTTAGTTAACTTTTAGGGGATAGTTCCAAATTGCTTTCCAGAATGTTTAGATCGGGTCATAGTTCCAACAGTTCATCAATGTGCCTGTTTTGCTGCAGCCTTTTCAGCAATTGCCATTTTCTTTTTTTTATCAACTTTGTCCATCTGATGTGTATAAGGTGGAATTTCTGAGTTGGTTTAATTTGTGTTTCTCTAATTATTAGTAATTTGGAAGACTTTTTAAAAAAAATATGACTATAGAGCAGTGGTTCCCAAACTTTTTTGGCCTACACCCTCTTTCCAGAAAAAAATATTACTTAGCACCCCCTGGAAATTATGAAACTATTTATTGAACTCAGAATAGAATGTAGTACAAAAAAAAGTGTGGCCATCACTGCTCTCCTGGATCACTGCAGCACCCAACAGGGGGTGGTAGCGCTCACTTTGGGAATCACTGCCATAGAAAGCTTGGATTTCTTCCTCTGAAAACTGCCTATTTATATCTGTTGACCATTTATCATTTGGAAAATGACTCTTATGGTTATACATTTGAATCAGTTAGCTTATGATATCTTAGAAATGCAATATAGAGAACTTTGCTACAGAATTATTGTATTTTTTTTTACTTTTTTTCTTTTAATTTTTATTGCATTGGCATGCAGGGTATTTGAGTACAATTCCACTGGTATGTTACAATTCCTATGTTCCTAAAGCTGATATAATGTTCACGATAAAATTTTGTGACTTGACAAAGTCTAAACTCAGTTTTTTAATTGTTAGGTCATTCTCTTGGTCTGACTGGAAAATGTCATATAGTAGAGAATGAATGCTGGATTTGGAGTTAGCAGACCTGAGTTCAAATCCTGGTTTTACTATTCATTAACTGACTGTGAAACTTAGTCAAGGTTTTTAACTTCTCTGGGCCTTAATTTCCCTACCTGTAAAGTTAGGAATCCAGCTAGTACAGTGGCTATATAAAATGGACCTGAGGTCCAGAAGACTTGAGTTGAAATTTGGCCTCAGATGCTTCATAGTTATGTGACACTGGACAAATCATTTAATCTGTCTCAGTTTCCTCATATACAAAATGGAGATAATCGTTGTACCTCCCAGGGTTGTGAGGGAAAATGATATTGTAATGTGTTTTGCAAACCTTACAATATTATATAAATGCAATTATTGATGTTATTGTTATTACTACGGAGTATAATTAGATCTCTAAGGTTCCTTCTAGTCAATGGTCTGGTTTAGAAGTAGCAAAATTAGCATTTGGTATGAAGCTAGATGGCATAGTGAATAGAAAGAACACTAGATCTGATGGCAGGAAGATTGAAGTTCAAATCTAGCTATATGACCCTGGGCAAGTCACTTAATTCTGCCTTAGTTTCCTCACTTGTAAAATGATCTAGAAAAGGAAATGGGAAACCACTATAGTATTTCTTCCAAGAAAACTCCAACTAGGGTCACAAATAAGGAGACATGACTGAAACAACTGAACAACATGAAAGGGTGGGTAAGGGAGGGCATCAGGCATCCTAACCACAAAAAGTAAGCAATAGTCCAATAAAGAGGCAAGAAAGAGAAACTCGAGTGTGGAAATAAGAGCTGCATTACCACCCAGTATGGCATTTCATATTGCCTGGATGACTGTGAGTCATCAAGAAGGCAGAGAAGTGTGTAATGTAATCCACTTTAGAAAGCTTTCCTTCCACAACCATTGAAACAAAAAAAGGCTTTGGTACTCAAAGAGCTAAGTTTCAGTTATCTGGACAATTCACTCAGAGAGTTTATTCCCTGGTGCAGCCAGATAAATGAGGTGTTACTTAGTTTGCTGCTTCCAAATGACCCTCAGCTCTGAGCAACAGGACTCTGAAATTGGGATGTGAAGTTACCGAGCTGTGGCAGCATACTTTGAAACCCAGGAATAATGCATTAAGCTAGTTAGGCTGGGAAATTCTGAGCACTGCATTAATGACTCCAGCAGGCAATCTGGTTTTTAAAAGACTTGAGCATTGATTAGCTGTTTCACATCCTTCCTATTAGGTACATGCCCTTTCCTGGAACCGTTCCCGATGTGAGAAGTGCAACAAGTAAGGCTCATTCCACCTCTGACTCCCACTAGTTAGTGGGATGGGAATCAAGTGGGTGGATGGGGGGGCAGGTGCAGGAAGAATGAGGTCTAATATCGTGGCAACTGAAGGAAGTGTTCAATGGACTCTGGGTCCTTGCCCAGTCCACTGACAGTGATGGGGAGGAAGTGGGGGAGACCTCCTAGACAATCATTACAAATCCAGTTGGACCAAACCAAGGAGCTGAAAGCCAGGCACTAGGGGATTGTTCCTCCCACCCATGGTTTATTCTTCTCTGATTTCAGAATTCGGGTTTGAAAGAAAGGATGAGAAAGGAGTATTTCTTTACTTCTGAGATTTACAAATAAATAGAAATGCTCTATCGGTGCTAAGAAGAGTGTAATAGTTCATAATGGTGATAAGATATCAAAGAAGCAGGGACCCTGCATGTGAGATAATATATATATATACATATATATGTATATATATATATAT